>NW_026282086.1:0-67509 GCF_023373465.1 Oncorhynchus keta | reverse complement strand
GGTAAAGGCAGTTGTAGAACACATTACTGGAGGGTAAAGGCAGTTGTAGAACACATTACTGGAGGGAAAAGGCAGTTGTAGAACACATTACTGGAGGGAAAAAGGCAGTTGTAGAACACATTACTGGAGGGAAAAGGCAGTTGTAGAACACATTACTGGAGGGAAAAGGCAGTTGTAGAACACATTACTGGAGGGTAAAGGCAGTTGTAGAACACATTACTGGAGGGAAAAGGCAGGTGTAGAACACATTACTGGAGGGAAAAGGCAGTTGTAGAACACATTACTGGAGGGAAAAGGCAGCTGTAGAACACATTACTGGAGGGAAAAGGCAGCTGTAGAACACATTACTGGAGGGAAAAGGCAGTTGTAGAACACATTACTGGAGGGGAAAGGCAGTTGTAGAACACATTACTGGAGGGGAAAGGCAGTTGTAGAACACATTACTGGAGGGAAAAGGCAGTTGTAGAACACATTACTGGAGGGAAAAGGCAGTTGTAGAACACATTACTGGAGGGAAAAGGCAGTTGTAGAACACATTACTGGAGGAAAAGGCAGTTGTAGGAATTACATTACTGGAGGGAAAAGGCAGTTGTAGAACACATTACTGGAGGGAAAAGGCAGTTGTAGAACACATTACTGGAGGGAAAAGGCAGTTGTAGAACACATTACTGGAGGGAAAAGGCAGCGAACACATTACTGAGGGAAAAGGCAGTTGTAGAAATACATTACTGGAGGGAAAAGGCATGTAGAATTGATTACTTGGAGGGTAAAGGCAGTTGTAGAACACACTGAGGAAAAGGCAGTTGTAGAACACATTACTGGAGGGAAAAGGCAGTTGTAGAACACATTATTGGAGTGGAAAGGCAGTTGTAGAACACATTACTGGAGGGAAAAGGCAGTTGTAGAAACACATTACTGGAGGGAAAGGCAGTTGTAGAAACACATTACTGGAGGGTAAAGGCAGCTGTAGAAATCATTATCACTGGAGTGATAAGGCAGTTGTAGAAACACATCATCGAGGGAAAAGGCGGGAAGTTGTGTGAACACATTACTGGAGGGAAAAGGCAGTTGTAGAACACATTACTGGAGGGTAAAGGCAGTTGTAGAACACATTACTGGAGGGAAAAGGCAGTTGTAGAACCATTATTACTGGAGGGAAAAGGCAGTTGTAGAACACATTACTGGAGGAAAAGGCAGTTGTAGAACACATTACTGGAGGAAAAGGCAGTTGTAGAACACATTACTGGAGGGTAAAGGCAGTTGTAGAACACATTACTGGAGGAAAAAGCAGTTGTAGAAACATTACTGGAGGAAAAGGCAGTTGTAGAACACATTACTGGAGGGAAGAACACATTACTGGAGGAAAAGGCAGTTGTAGAACACATTACTGGAGGGAAAAGGCAGTTGTAGAACACATTACTGGAGGGAAAAGGCAGTTGTAGAGACACATTACTGGAGGGAAAAGGCAGTTGTAGAACACATTACTGGAGGGTAAAGGCAGTTGTAGAACACATTACTGGAGGGAAAGGCAAGAGACACATTACTGGAGGAAAAGGCAGTTGTAGAACACATTACTGGAGGAAAAAAAAGGGAGGGAAAAGGCAGTTGTAGAACACATTACTGGAGGGAAAAGGCAGTTGTAGAACACATTACTGGAGGAAAAGGCAGCTGTAGAACACATTACTGGAGGGGTAAGGGAGTTGTATAGAACACATTACTGGAGGAAAAGGCAGTTGTAGAACACATTACTGGAGGGAAAGGCAGTTGTAGAACACATTACTGGAGGAAAAGGCAGTTGTAGAACACATTACTGGAGGGAAAGGCAGTTGTGAACACATTACTGGAGGGAAAAGGCAGTTGTAGTTGTAGAGACTTACTGGAGGGCAAAAGTTGTACAGACATTACTGGAGGGGAAAGGCAGTTGTAGAACACATTACTGGAGGGAAAAGGCAGCTGTAGAACACATTACTGGAGGGAAAAGGCAGTTGTAGAACACATTACTGGAGGGTAAAGGCAGTTGTAGAACACATTACTGGAGGTAAAAGAGTTGTAGAACACATTACTGGAGGGAAAAGGCAGTTGTAGAACACATTACTGGAGGGAAAAGGCAGTTGTAGAACACATTACTGGAGGGAAAAGGCAGTTGTAGAACACATTACTGGAGGGAAAAGGCAGTTGTAGAACACACATTACTGGAGGGAAAAGGCAGTTGTAGAACACATTACTGGAGGGAAAAGGCAGTTGTAGAACACATTACTGGAGGGAAAAGGCAGTTGTAGAACACATTACTGGAGGAAAAAGGCAGTTTGTAGAACACATTGCTACTGGAGGTAAAGGCAAAACACATTACTGGAGGGAAAGGCAGTTGTAGAACACATTACTGGAGGTAAAGGCAGTTGTAGAACACATTACTGGAGGAAAAGGCAGTTGTAGAACACATTACTGGAGGGAAAAGGCAGTTGTAGAACACATTACTGGAGGGAAAAGGCAGTTGTAGAACACATTACTGGAGGAAAAGGCAGGGAAAGGCAGTTGTAGAACACATTACTGGAGGAAAAGGCAGTTGTAGAACACATTACTGGAGGGAAAAGGCAGTTGTAGAACACATTACTGGAGGGAAAAGGCAGTTGTAGAACACATTACTGGAGGGGAAAGGCAGTTGTAGAACACATTACTGGAGGGAAAAGGCAGTTGTAGAACACATTACTGGAGGAAAAGGCAGTTTGTAGAACACATTACTGGAGGGTAAAAGGCAGTTGTAGAACACATTACTGGAGGAAAAGGCAGTTTGTAGAACACATTACTGGAGGGAAAAGGCAGTTGTAGAACACATTACTGGAGGGAAAAGGCAGTTGTAGAACACATTACTGGAGGGGGAAAAGGCAGTTGTAGAACACATTACTGGAGGAAAAGGCAGTTGTAGAACACATTACCGGAGGGAAAAGGCAGTTGTAGACACATTACTGGAGGGAAAAGGCAGTTGTAGAACACATTACTGGAGGAAAGGCAGTTGTAGAACACATTACTGGAGGGAAAAGGCAGTTGTAGAACACATTACTGGAGGGAAAAGGCAGTTGTAGAACACATTACTGGAGGGAAAAGGCAGTTGTAGAACACATTACTGGAGGGAAAAGGCAGTTGTAGAACACATTACTGGAGGAGTTGTAGAACACATTACTGGAGGGTAAAGGCAGTTGTAGAACACATTACTGGAGGGAAAAGGCAGTTGTAGAACACATTACTGGAGGGAAAAGGCAGTTGTAGAACACATTACTGGAGGAAAAGGCAGTTGTAGAACACATTACTGGAGGGAAAAGGCAGTTGTAGAACACATTACTGGAGGAAAAGGCAGTTGTAGAACACATTACTGGAGGGAAAAGGCAGTTGTAGAACACATTACTGGAGGGAAAAGGCAGTTGTAGAACACATTACTGGAGGAAAAGGCAGTTGTAGAAACATTACACATTACTGGAGGGAAAGGCAGTTGTAGAACACATTACTGGAGGAAAAGGCAGTTGTAGAACACATTACTGGAGGAAAAGGCAGTTGTAGAACATCATTACTGGAGGAAAAGGCAGTTGTAGAACACATTACTGGAGAAAAACTGGGAAAAGTTGTAGAACACATTACTGGAGGGAAAAGGCAGTTGTAGAACACATTACCGGAGGAAAAGGCAGTTGTAGAACACATTACTGGAGGAAAAGGCAGTTGTAGAACACATTACTGGAGGGAAAAGGCAGTTGTAGAACACATTACTGGAGGAAAAGGCAGTTGTAGAACACATTACTGGAGGGAAAGGCAGTTGTAGAACACATTACTGGAGGAAAAGGCAGTTGTAGAACACATTACTGGAGGGAAAAGGCAGTTGTAGAACACATTTACTGGAGGAAAAGGCAGTTGTAGAACACATTACTGGAGGGAAAAGGCAGTTGTAGAACACATTACTGGAGGAAAAGGCAGTTGTAGAACACATTACTGGAGGGAAAAGGCAGTTGTAGAACACATTACTGGAGGGAAAAGGCAGTTGTAGAACACATTACTGGAAAAGGCAGTTGTAGAAACATTACTGGAGGAAAAGGCAGTTGTAGAACACATTACTGGAGGGAAAAGGCAGTTGTAGAACACATTACTGGAGGGAAAAGGCAGTTGTAGAACACATTACTGGAGGGAAAAGGCAGTTGTAGAACACATTACTGGAGGGTAAAGGCAGTTGTAGAACACACATTACTGGAGGGAAAAGGCAGTTGTAGAACACATTACTGGAGGGAAAAGGCAGTTGTAGAACACATTACTGGAGGGTAAAGGCAGTTGTAGAACACATTACTGGAGGGAAAAGGCAGTTGTAGAACACATTACTGGAGGGAAAAGGCAGTTGTAGAACACATTACTGGAGGGAAAAGGCAGTTGTAGAACACATTACTGGAGGGAAAAGGCAGTTGTAGAACACAGGGAAAGGCAGTACTGGAGGGAAAAGGCAGTTGTAGAACACATTACTGGAGGGAAAAGGCAGTTGTAGAACACATTACTGGAGGGAAAAGGCAGTTGTAGAACACATTACTGGAGGGAAAAGGCAGTTGTAGAACACATTACTGGAGGGAAAAGGCAGTTGTAGAACACATTACTGGAGGAAAAGGCAGTTGTAAAGGAGGAAAAGGCAGTTGTAGAACACATTACTGGAGGGAAAAGGCAGTTGTAGAACACATTGGACTGGAGGGAGGAAAAGGCAGTTGTAGAACACATTACTGGAGGGAAAAGGCAGTTGTAGAACACATTACTGGAGGGAAAGGCAGTTGTAGAACACATTACTGGAGGAAAAGGCAGTTGTAGAACACATTACTGGAGGGAAAAGGCAGTTGTAGAACACATTACTGGAGGGTAAAGGCAGTTGTAGAACACATTACTGGAGGAAAAAGGCAGTTGTAGAACACATTACTGGAGGGAAAAGGCAGTTGTAGAACACATTACTGGAGGAAAAGGCAGTTGAACACATACTGGAGGAAAAGGCAGTTGTAGAACACATTACTGGAGGGAAAAGGCAGTTGTAGAACACATTACTGGAGGGTAAAGGCAGTTGTAGAACACATTACTGGAGGGAAAAGGCAGTTGTAGAACACATTACTGGAGGAAAAGGCAGTTGTAGAACACATTACTGGAGGGAAAACTGGAGGGAAAAGGGCAGTTGTAGAACACATTACTGGAGGGGTAAAGGCAGTTGTATAACACATTACTGGAGGGGTAAAGGCAGTTGTAGAACACATTACTGGAGGGAAAAAGGCAGTTGTAGAACACATTACTGGAGGAAAAGGCAGTTGTAGAACACATTACTGGAGGGAAAAGGCAGTTGTAGAACACATTACTGGAGGAAAAGGCAGTTGTAGAACACATTACTGGAGGAAAAGGCAGTTGTAGAACACATTACTGGAGGGAAAAGGCAGTTGTAGAACACATTACTGGAGGGTAAAGGCAGTTGTAGAACACATTACTGGAGGAAAAGGCAGTTGTAGAACACATTACTGGAGGGAAAAGGCAGTTGTAGAACACATTACTGGAGGGAAAAGGCAGTTGTAGAACACATTACTGGAGGGAAAAGGCAGTTGTAGAACACATTACTGGAGGAAAAGGCAGTTGTAGAACACATTACTGGAGGAAAAGGCAGTTGTAGAAGGGAGGAAAAGGCAGTTGTAGAACACACATTACTGGAGGGAAGAACACATTACTGGAGGAGGAAAGGCAGTTGTAGAACACATTACTGGAGGGTAAAGGCAGTTGTAGAACACATTACTGGAGGGAAAAGGCAGTTGTAGAACACATTACTGGAGGAAAAGGCAGTTGTAAACACATTACTGGAGGAAAAGGCAGTTGTAGAACACACATTACTGGAGGAAAAGGCAGTTGTAGAACACATTACTGGAGGGAAAAGGCAGTTGTAGAACACATTACTGGAGGGAAAAGGCAGTTGTAGAACACATTACTGGAGGGAAAAGGCAGTTGTAGAACACATTACCGGAGGGAAAAGGCAGTTGTAGAACACATTACTGGAGGGAAAAGGCAGTTGTAGAACACATTACTGGAGGGAAAAGGCAGTTGTAGAACACATTACTGGAGGGAAAAGGCAGTTGTAGAACACTGGAGGAAAAGGCAGTTGTAGAACACATTACTGGAGGGAAAAGGCAGTTGTAGAACACATTACTGGAGGAAAAGGCAGTTACTGGAGGAAAAGGCAAGAACACATTACTGGAGGGAAAAAGGCAGTTGTAGAACACATTACTGGAGGGAAAAGGCAGTTGTAGAACACATTACTGGAGGAAAAGGCAGTTGTAGAACACATTACTGGAGGGAAAAGGCAGTTGTAGAACACATTACTGGAGGGAAAAGGCAGTTGTAGAACACATTACTGGAGGGGAAAGGGCAGTTGTAGAACACATTACTGGAGGGAAAAGGCAGTTGTAGAACACATTACTGGAGGAAAAAGGCAGTTGTAGAACACACATTACTGGAGGGAAAAGGCAGTTGTAGAACACATTACTGGAGGGAAAGGCAGTTGTAGAACACATTACTGGAGGGAAAAGGCAGTTGTAGAACACATTACTGGAGGGAAAAGGCAGTTGTAGAACACATTACTGGAGGAAAAGGCAGTTGTAGAACACATTACTGGAGGAAAAGGCAGTTGTAGAACACATTACTGGAGGGTAAAGGCAGTTGTAGAACACATTACTGGAGGGAAAAGGCAGTTGTAGAACACATTACTGGAGGGGAAAAAGGCAGTTGTAGAACACATTACTGGAGGAAAAGGCAGTTGTAGAACACATTACTGGAGGGTAAAAGGCAGTTGTAGAACACATTACTGGAGGGAAAAGGCAGTTGTAGAACACATTACTGGAGGAAAAGGCAGTTGTAGAAACACATTACTGGAGGAAAAGGCAGTTTGTAGAACACATTACTGGAGGTAAAAGGCAGTTACTGGAGTAGAACACATTACTGGAGGGAAAAGGCAGTTGTAGAACACATTACTGGAGGAAAAGGCAGTTGTAGAACACATTACTGGAGGAAAGGCAGTTGTAGAACACATTACTGGAGGAAAGGCAGTTGTAGAACACATTACTGGAGGGAAAGGCAGTTGTAGAACACATTACTGGAGGGGAAAAAGGCAGTTGTAGAACACATTACTGGAGGAAAAGGAGGAAAAAGCAGTTGTAGAACACATTACTGGAGGGAAAAGGCAGTTGTAGAACACATTACTGGAGGGAAAGGCAGTTGTAGAACACATTACTGGAGGGAAAGGCAGTTGTAGAACACATTACTGGAGGAAAAGGCAGTTATAGAACACATTACTGGAGGGAAAAGGCAGTTGTAGAACACATTACTGGAGGGAAAGGCAGTTGTAGAACACATTACTGGAGGGAAAAGGCAGTTGTAGAACACATTACTGGAGGGTAAAAGGCAGTTGTAGAACACATTACTGGAGGGAAAAGGCGGTTGTAGAACACATTACTGGAGGGAACACATTGCTGGAAAGGCAGTTGTAGAACACATTACTGGAGGAAAAGGCAGTTGTAGAACACATTACTGGAGGGAAAAAGGCAGTTGTAGAACACATTACTGGAGGGAAAGGCGGTTATAGAACACATTACTGGAGGGGAAAAGGCAGTTGTAGAACACATTACTGGAGGAAAAGGCAGTTGTAGAACACATTACTGGAGGGTAAAAGGCACATTGTGGAGAAAAGCAGTTCACATTACTGGAGGGAAAAGGCAGTTGTAGAACACATTACTGGAGGAAAAGGCAGCTGTAGAACACATTACTGGAGGGAAAAGGCAGTTGTAGAACACATTACTGGAGGGTAAAGGCAGTTGTAGAACTGGAGGAAAAGCTTGTACACATTACTGGAGGGAAAAGGCAGTTGTAGAACACATTACTGGAGGGAAAAGGCAGTTGTAGAACACATTACTGGAGGGAAAAGGCAGTTGTAGAACACATTACTGGAGGGAAAAGGCAGTTGTAGAACACATTACTGGAGGGGAAAGGCAGCTGTAGAACACATTACTGGAGGGCAAAAAAGGCAGTTGTAGAACACATTACTGGAGGGTAAAAGGCAGTTGTAGAACACATTACTGGAGGGAAAAAGGCAGTTGTAGAACACATTACTGGAGGAAAAGGCAGTTGTAGAACACATTACTGGAGGAAAAGGCAGTTGTAGAACACATTACTGGAGGGAAAAGGCAGTTGTAGAACACATTACTGGAGGGAAAAGGCAGTTGTAGAACACATTACTGGAGGAAAAGGCAGTTGTAGAACACATTACTGGAGGGAAAAGGCAGTTGTAGAGACACATTACTGGAGGGGTAAAAGGCAGTTGTAGAACACATTACTGGAGGGAAAAGGCAGTTGTAGAACACATTACTGGAGGGAAAAGGCAGTTGTAGAACACATTACTGGAGGGTAAAGGCAGTTGTAGAACACATTACTGGAGGGAAAAAGCAGTTGTAGAACACATTACTGGAGGGAAAAGGCAGTTGTAGAACACATTACTGGAGGGAAAAGGCAGTTGTAGAACACATTACTGGAGGAAAAGGCAGTTGTAGAACACATTACTGGAGGGGAAAAGGCAGTTGTAGAACACATTACTGGAGGGGAAAGGCAGTTGTAGAACACATTACTGGAGGGAAAAGGCAGTTGTAGAACACATTACTGGAGGGAAAAGGCAGTTGTAGAACACATTACTGGAGGGAAAAGGCAGTTACACATTACTGGAGGAGTTGTAGAACACATTACTGGAGGGAAAAGGCAGTTGTAGAAATTGAACACATTACTGGAGGGAAAAGGCAGTTGTAGAACACATTACTGGAGGGAAAAGGCAGTTGTAGAACACATTACTGGAGGGTAAAAGGCAGTTGTAGAACACATTACTGGAGGGAAAAGGCAGTTGTAGAACACATTGGAGGAAAAGGCAGTTGTAGAGGAGGTAAAGGCAGTTGTAGAACACATTACTGGAGGGAAAAGAGCTGTAGAAACACATTACTGGAGGGAAAAGGCAGTTGTAGAACACATTGGAGGAAAAAGGCTGGAACACATTACTGGAGGAAAAGGCAGTTGGAAAAGGAGGAAAAGGCAGTTGTAGAACACATTACTGGAGGGAAAAGGCAGTTGTAGAACACATTACTGGAGGGAAAAGGCAGTTGTAGAACACATTACTGGAGGGTAAAGGCAGTTGTAGAACACATTACTGGAGGGAAAAGGCAGTTGTAGAACACATTACTGGAGGGAAAAAGGCAAAACACATTACTGGAGGGAAAGGCAGTTGTAGAACACATTACTGGAGGGAAAAGGCAGTTGTAGAACACATTACTGGAGGGAAAAGGCAGTTGTAGAACACATTACTGGAGGGTAAAGGCAGTTGTAGAACACATTACTGGAGGGAAAAG
Source organism: Oncorhynchus keta (assembly GCF_023373465.1). Taxonomy (NCBI): domain Eukaryota; kingdom Metazoa; phylum Chordata; class Actinopteri; order Salmoniformes; family Salmonidae; genus Oncorhynchus; species Oncorhynchus keta. The sequence goes on along the minus strand of NW_026282086.1, from coordinate 58,087 downwards.
GCAGTTGTAGAACACATTACTGGAGGGAAAAGGCAGTTGTAGAACACATTACTGGAGGGGCAGTTGTAGAACACATTACTGGAGGGAAAAGGCAGTTGTAGAACACATTACTGGAGGGTAAAGGCAGTTGTAGAACACATTACTGGAGGGTAAAGGCAGTTGTAGAACACATTACTGGAGGGAAAAAGGCAGTTGTAGAACACATTACTGGAGGGAAAAGGCAGTTGTAGAACACATTACTGGAGGGAAAAGGCAGTTGTAGAACACATTACTGGAGGGTAAAGGCAGTTGTAGAACACATTACTGGAGGGAAAAGGCAGTTGTAGAACACATTACTGGAGGGTAAAAGGCAGTTGTAGAACACATTACTGGAGGGAAAAGGCAGTTGTAGAACACATTACTGGAGGGAAAAGGCAGTTGTAGAACACATTACTGGAGGGAAAAGGCAGTTGTAGAACACATTACTGGAGGGAAAAGGCAGTTGTAGAACACATTACTGGAGGGAAAAGGCAGTTGTAGAACACATTACTGGAGGGAAAAGGCAGTTGTAGAACACATTACTGGAGGGAAAAGGCAGTTGTAGAACACATTACTGGAGGGAAAAGGCAGTTGTAGAACACATTACTGGAGGGAAAACACATTACCGGCAGTTGTAGAACACATTACTGGAGGGAAAAGGCAGTTGTAGAACACATTACTGGAGGGAAAAGGCAGTTGTAGAACACATTACTGGAGGGAAAGTAGTTGTAGAACACATTACTGGAGGAAAAGGCAGTTGTAGAACTGGACAGTTGTAGACTGGAGGGAAAAGGCAGTTGTAGAACACATTACTGGAGGGTAAAGGCAGTTGTAGAACACATTACTGGAGGGAAAAGGCAGTTGTAGAACACATTACTGGAGGGAAAAGGCAGTTGTAGAACACATTACTGGAGGGAAAAGGCAGTTGTAGAACACATTACTGGAGGGAAAGGCAGTTGTAGAACACATTACTGGAGGGAAAAGGCAGTTGTAGAACACATTACTGGAGGGGAAAGGCAGTTGTAGAACACATTACTGGAGGGAAAAGGCAGTTGTAGAACACATTACTGGAGGAAAAGGCAGTTGTAGAACACATTACTGGAGGGAAAAGGCAGTTGTAGAACACATTACTGGAGGGAAAAGGCAGTTGTACTTACTGGAGGGTAAAGGCAGTTGTAGAACACATTACTGGAGGGAAAAGGCAGTTGTAGAACACATTACTGGAGGGAAAAGGCAGTTGTAGAACACATTATTGGAGGGAAAAGGCAGTGTAGAACACATTACTGGGAAAAAGGCAGTTGTAGAACACATTACTGGAGGGAAAAGGCAGTTGTAGAACACATTACTGGAGGGTAAAGGCAGTTGTAGAACACATTACTGGAGGGAAAGGCAGTTGTAGAACACATTACTGGAGGGAAAAGGCAGTTGTAGAACACATTACTGGAGGAAAAGGCAGTTGTAGAACACATTACTGGAGGGAAAAGGCAGTTGTAGAACACATTACTGGAGGGAAAAGGCAGTTGTAGAACACATTACTGGAGGAAAAGGCAGTTGTAGAACACATTACTGGAGGGAAAAGGCAGTTGTAGAACACATTACTGGAGGGAAAGGCAGTTGTAGAACACATTACTGGAGGGAAAAGGCAGTTGTAGAACACATTACTGGAGGGAAAAGGCAGTTGTAGAACACATTACTGGAGGGAAAAGGCAGTTGTAGAACACATTACTGGAGGGAAAAGGCAGTTGTAGAACACATTACTGGAGGGAAAAGGCAGTTGTAGAACACATTACTGGAGGGAAAAGGCAGTTGTAGAACACATTACTGGAGGGAAAAGGCAGTTGTAGAACACATTACTGGAGGGAAAAGGCAGTTGTAGAACACATTACTGGAGGGAAAAACACATTACTGGCAGTTGTAGAACACATTACTGGAGGGAAAAGGTAAGAACACATTACTGCAGTTGTAGAACACATTACTGGAGGGAAAAGGCAGTTGTAGAACACATTACTGGAGGGAAAAGGCAAGAACACATTACTGGAGGGTAAAGGCAGTTGTAGAACACATTACTGGAGGGTAAAAGGCAGTTGTAGAACACATTACTGGAGGGAAAAGGCAGTTGTAGAACACATTACTGGAGGGAAAAGGCAGTTGTAGAACACATTACTGGAGGGAAAAGGCAGTTGTAGAACACATTACTGGAGGAAAAGGCAGTTGTAGAACACATTACTGGAGGGAAAAGGCAGTTGTAGAACACATTACTGGAGGAAAAGGCAGTTGTAGAACACATTACTGGAGGAAAAGGCAGTTGTAGAACACATTACTGGAGGGAAAAGGCAGTTGTAGAACACATTACTGGAGGGAAAAGGCAGTTGTAGAACACATTTACTGGAAAAGGCAGTTGTAGAACACATTACTGGAGGGAAAAGGCAGTTGTAGAACACATTACTGGAGGGAAAAGGCAGTTGTAGAACACATTACTGGAGGGGTAAAGGCAGTTGTAGAACACATTACTGGAGGGAAAGGCAGCTGTAGAACACATTACTGGAGGGAAAAGGCAGTTAGAAAAATAGCACACATTACTGGAGGGAACACATTACTGGAGAAAAGGCAGTTGTAGAACACATTACTGGAGGGAAAAGGCAGTTGTAGAACACATTACTGGAGGGAAAGGCAGTTGTACACATTACTGGAGGGAAAAGGCAGTTGTAGAACACATTACTGGAGGGAAAAGGCAGTTGTAGAAATCACATTACTGGAGGGAAAAGGCAGTTGTAGAACACATTACTGGAGGAAAAGGCAGTTGTAGAACACATTACTGGAGGGAAAAGGCAGTTGGCAGTTAGAACACATTACTGGAGGGAAAAGGCAGTTGTAGAACACATTACTGGGAGGGAAAAGGCAGTTGTAGAACACATTACTGGAGGGAAAAGGCAGTTGTAGAACACATTACTGGAGGGAAAAGGCAGTTGTAGAACACATTACTGGAGGAAAGGCAGTTGTAGAACACATTACTGGAGGAAAAGGCAGTTGTAGAACACATTACTGGAGGAAAAGGCAGTTGTAGAACACATTACTGGAGGAAAAGGCAGTTGTAGAACACATTACTGGAGGGGTAAAGGCAGTTGTAGAACACATTACTGGAGGAAAAGGCAGTTGTAGAACACATTACTGGAGGGTAAAGGCAGTTGTAGAACACATTACTGGAGGGAAAAGGCAGTTGTAGAACACATTACTGGAGGGAAAAGGCAGTTGTAGAACACATTACTGGAGGGAAAAGGCAGTTGTAGAACACATTACTGGAGGGAAAAGGCAGTTGTAGAACACATTACTGGAGGGAAAAGGCAGTTGTAGAACACATTACTGGAGGGAAAAGGCAGTTGTAGAACACATTACTGGAGGGAAAAAGGCAGTTGTAGAACACATTACTGGAGGGAAAAGGCAGTTGTAGAACACATTACTGGAGGGAAAAGGCAGTTGTAGAACACATTACTGGAGGGAAAAAGGCAGTTGTAGAACACATTACTGGAGGGGAAAGGCAGTTGTAGAACACATTACTGGAGGGAAAAGGCAGTTGTTAGAACACATTACTGGAGGGAAAAGGCAGTTGTAGAACACATTACTGGAGGGAAAGGCAGTTGTAGAACACATTACTGGAGGGAAAAGTTGTAGAAACAGTTGTAGAACACATTACTGGAGGGAAAAGGCAGTTGTAGAACACATTACTGGAGGGAAAAGGCAGTTGTAGAACACATTACTGGAGGGAAAAGGCAGTTGTAGAACACATTACTGGAGGAAAAAGGCAGTTGTAGAACACATTACTGGAGGGTAAAGGCAGTTGTAGAACACATTACTGGAGGGAAAAGGCAGTGTAGAGGCAGTTGTAGAACACATTACTGGAGGAAAAGGCAGTTGTAGAACACATTACTGGAGGAAAAGGCAGTTGTAGAACACATTACTGGAGGGAAAAGGCAGTTGTAGAACACATTACTGGAGGAAAAGGCAGTTGTAGAACACATTACTGGAGGGTAAAGGCAGTTGTAGAACACATTACTGGAGGGAAAAGGCAGTTGTAGAACACATTACTGGAGGGAAAAGGCAGTTGTAGAACACATTACTGGAGGGAAAAGGCAGTTGTAGAACACATTACTGGAGGGAAAAGGCAGTTGTAGAACACATTACTGGAGGAAAAGGCAGTTGTAGAACACATTACTGGAGGAAAAGGCAGTTGTAGAACACATTACTGGAGGGAAAAGGCAGTTGTAGAACACATTACTGGAGGGAAAAGGCAGTTGTAGAACACACATTACTGGAGGGAAAAGGCAGTTGTAGAACACATTACTGGAGGGAAAAGGCAGTTGTAGAACACATTACTGGAGGGAAAAGGCAGTTGTAGAACACATTACTGGAGGAAAAGGCAGTTGTAGAACACATTACTGGAGGGAAAAAGGCAGTTGTAGAACACATTACTGGAGGGAAAAGGCAGTTGTAGAACACATTACTGGAGGGAAAAGGCAGTTGTAGAACACATTACTGGAGGGAAAAGGCAGTTGTAGAACACATTACTGGAGGGAAAAGGCAGTTGTAGAACACATTACTGGAGGAAAAGGCAGTTGTAGAACACATTACTGGAGGGGTAAAAGGCAGTTGTAGAACACATTACTGGAGGGAAAAGGCAGTTGTAGAACACATTACTTGGAGGAGGGAAAAGGCAGTTGTAGAACACTGGAGGGAAAAGGCAGCTTAGAACACATTACTGGAGGGTAAAAGGCAGTTGTAGAACACATTACTGGAGGGAAAAAGGCAGTTGTAGAACACATTACTGGAGGGTAAAGGCAGTTAGAACACATTACTGGAGGAAAAGGCAGTTGTAGAACACATTACTGGAGGAAAAGGCAGTTGTAGAACACATTACTGGAGGGAAAAGGCAGTTGTAGAACACATTACTGGAGGAAAAGGCAGTTGTAGAACACATTACTGGAGGGTAAAGGCAGTTGTAGAACACATTACTGGAGGAAAAGGCAGTTGTAGAACACATTACTGGAGGGTAAAGGCAGTTGTAGAACACATTACTGGAGGAAAAAGGCAGTTGTAGAACACATTACTGGAGGGAAAAGGCAGTTGTAGAACACATTACTGGAGGGAAAAGGCAGTTGTAGAACACATTACTGGAGGGAAAAGGCAGTTGTAGAACACATTACTGGAGGGAAAAGGCAGTTGTAGAACACATTACTGGAGGGAAAAGGCAGTTGTAGAACACATTACTGGAGGAAAAGGCAGTTGTAGAACACATTACTGGAGGAAAAGGCAGTTGTAGAACACATTACTGGAGGAAAAGGCAGTTGTAGAACACATTACTGGAGGGTAAAAGGCAGTTGTAGAACACATTACTGGAGGAAAAGGCAGTTGTAGAACACATTACTGGAGGGTAAAGGCAGTTGTAGAACACATTACTGGAGGAAAAGGCAGTTGTAGAACACATTACTGGAGGGTAAAAGGCAGTTGTAGAACACATTACTGGAGGGAAAAGGCAGTTGTAGAACACATTACTGGAGGGTAAAGGCAGTTGTAGAACACATTACTGGAGGGAAAAGGCAGTTGTAGAACACATTACTGGAGGAAAAGGCAGTTGTAGAACACATTACTGGAGGGAAAAGGCAGTTGTAGAACACATTACTGGAGGGTAAAAGGCAGTTGTAGAACACATTACTGGAGGAAAGGCAGTTGTAGAACACATTACTGGAGGGAAAAGGCAGTTGTAGAACACATTACTGGAGGGAAAAGGCAGTTGTAGAACACATTACTGGAGGGAAAAGGCAGTTGTAGAACACATTACTGGAGGAAAAGGCAAAAACACATTACTGGAGGGTAAGGCAGTTGTAGAACACATTACTGGAGGGAAAAGGCAGTTGTAGAACACATTACTGGAGGGAAAAGGCAGTTGTAGAACACATTACTGGAGGGAAAAGGCAGTTGTAGAACACATTACTGGAGGGAAAAGGCAGTTGTAGAACACATTACTGGAGGGAAAAGGCAGTTGTAGAACACATTACTGGAGGGAAAAGGCAGTTGTAGAACACATTACTGGAGGGAAAAGGCAGTTGTAGAACACATTACTGGAGGGAAAAGGCAGTTGTAGAACACATTACTGGAGGGAAAAGGCAGTTGTAGAACACATTACTGGAGGGAAAAGGCAGTTGTAGAACACATTACTGGAGGGTTGTAGAAACATTACTGGAGGTAAAAAGCAGTTGTAGAACACATTACTGGAGGAAAAGGCAGTTGTAGAACACATTACTGGAGGGAAAAGGCAGTTGTAGAACACATTACTGGAGGGAAAGGCAGTTGTAGAACACATTACTGGAGGAAAAGGCAGTTGTAGAACACATTACTGGAGGGAAAAGGCAGTTGTAGAACACATTACTGGAGGGAAAAGGCAGTTGTAGAAATGTACACATTACTGGAGGGAAAAGGCAGTTGTAGAACACATTACTGGAGGGAAAAGGCAGTTGTAGAACACATTACTGGAGGAAAAGGCAGTTGTAGAACACATTACTGGAGGGAAAAGGCAGTTGTAGAACACATTACTGGAGGAAAAGGCAGTTGTAGAACACATTACTGGAGGGAAAAGGCAGTTGTAGAACACATTACTGGAGGGAAAAGGCAGTTGTAGAACACATTACTGGAGGGAAAAGGCAGTTGTAGAACACATTACTGGAGGGAAAAGGCAGTTGTAGAAACATTACTGGAGGAAAAGGCAGTTGTAGAACACATTACTGGAGGGAAAAGGCAGTTGTAGAACACATTACTGGAGGGAAAAGGCAGTTGTAGAACACATTACTGGAGGGTAAAGGCAGTTGTAGAACACATTACTGGAGGAAAAGGCACATTACTGGAGGGAAAAGGCAGTTGTAGAACACATTACTGGAGGGGCAGTTGTAAAACACATTACTGGAGGAAAAGGCAGTTGTAGAACACATTACTGGAGGGAAAACACATTACTGGCAGTTGTAGAACACATTACTGGAGGGAAAAGGCAGTTGTAGAACACATTACTGGAGGAAAAGGCAGTTGTAGAACACATTACTGGAGGGTAAAGGCAGTTGTAGAACACATTACTGGAGGGAAAAGGCAGTTGTAGAACACATTACTGGAGGGAAAAGGCAGTTGTAGAACACATTACTGGAGGGAAAAGGCAGTTTTACTGGAGGGTAAAAGGCAGTTGTAGAACACATTACTGGAGGGAAAAGGCAGTTGTAGAACACATTACTGGAGGGAAAAGGCAGTTGTAGAACACATTACTGGAGGGAAAAGGCAGTTGTAGAACACATTACTGGAGGGAAAAGGCAGCTTGTAGAACACATTACTGGAGGGAAAAGGCAGTTGTAGAACACATTACTGGAGGAAAAGGCAGTTGTAGAACACATTACTGGAGGGAAAAGGCAGTTGTAGAACACATTACTGGAGGGAAAAGGCAGTTGTAGAACACATTACTGGAGGGAAAAGGCAGTTGTAGAACACATTACTGGAGGGAAAAGGCAGTTGTAGAACACATTACTGGAGGGAAAAGGCAGTTGTAGAACACATTACTGGAGGAAAAGGCAGTTGTAGAACACATTACTGGAGGGAAAAGGCAGTTGTAGAACACATTACTGGAGGGAAAAGGCAGTTGTAGAACACATTACTGGAGGGAAAAGGCAGTTGTAGAACACATTACTGGAGGGTAAAGGCAGTTGTAGAACACATTACTGGGGAAAAGGCAGTTGTAGAACACATTACTGGAGGGAAAAGGCAGTTGTAGAACACATTACTGGAGGGAAAAGGCAGTTGTAGAACACACATTACTGGAGGGAAAAGGCAGTTGTAGAACACATTACTGGAGGGTAAAAGGCAGTTGTAGAACACATTACTGGAGGGAAAAGGCAGTTGTAGAACACATTACTGGAGGAAAAGGCAGTTGTAGAACACATTACTGGAGGGAAAAGGCAGTTGTAGAACACATTACTGGAGGGAAAAGGCAGTTGTAGAACACATTACTGGAGGGAAAAGGCAGTTGTAGAACACATTACTGGAGGGAAAAGGCAGTTGTAGAACACATTACTGGAGGAAAAGGCAGTTGTAGAACACATTACTGGAGGGAAAAGGCAGTTGTAGAACACATTACTGGAGGGAAAAGGCAGTTGTAGAACACATTACTGGAGGGAAAAGGCAGTTGTAGAACACATTACTGGAGGGAAAAGGCAGTTGTAGAACACATTACTGGAGGGAAAAGGCAGTTGTAGAACACATTACTGGAGGGAAAAGGCAGTTGTAGAACACATTACTGGAGGGTAAAGGCAGCTGTAGAACACATTACTGGAGGGAAAAGGCAGCTGTAGAACACATTACTGGAGGGAAAAGGCAGTTGTAGAACACATTACTGGAGGGAAAAGGCAGTTGTAGAACACATTACTGGAGGGAAAAGGCAGTTGTAGAACACATTACTGGAGGGAAAAGGCAGTTGTAGAACACATTACTGGAGGGAAAAGGCAGTTGTAGAACACATTACTGGAGGGAAAAGGCAGTTGTAGAACACATTACTGGAGGGAAAAGGCAGTTGTAGAACACATTACTGGAGGGAAAAGGCAGTTGTAGAACACATTACTGGAGGGAAAAGGCAGTTGTAGAACACATTACTGGAGGGAAAAGGCAGTTGTAGAACACATTACTGGAGGGAAAAGGCAGTTGTAGAACACATTACTGGAGGGAAAGGCAGTTGTAGACCACATTACTGGAGGAAAAGGCAGTTGTAGAACACATTACTGGAGGGAAAAGGCAGTTGTAGAACACATTACTGGAGGGAAAAGGCAGTTGTAGAACACATTACTGGAGGGAAAAGGCAGTTGTAGAACACATTACTGGAGGGAAAAGGCAGTTGTAGAACACATTACTGGAGGGAAAAGGCAGTTGTAGAACACATTACTGGAGGGAAAAGGCAGTTGTAGAACACATTACTGGAGGGAAAAGGCAGTTGTAGAACACATTACTGGAGGGAAAAGGCAGTTGTAGAACACATTACTGGAGGGTAAAGGCAGTTGTAGAACACATTACTGGAGGGAAAAGGCAGTTGTAGAACACATTACTGGAGGGAAAAGGCAGTTGTAGAACACATTACTGGAGGAAAAGGCAGTTGTAGAACACATTACTGGAGGGAAAAGGCAGTTGTAGAACACATTACTGGAGGGAAAAGGCAGTTGTAGAACACATTACTGGAGGGAAAAGGCAGTTGTAGAACACATTACTGGAGGGTAAAGGCAGTTGTAGAACACATTACTGGAGGGAAAAGGCAGTTGTAGAACACATTACTGGAGGGAAAAGGCAGTTGTAGAACACATTACTGGAGGGGCAGTTGTAGAAAGGAGGGAAAAGGCAGTTGTAGAACACATTACTGGAGGGAAAAGGCAGTTGTAGAACACATTACTGGAGGGAAAAGGCAGTTGTAGAACACATTACTGGAGGGAAAAGGCAGTTGTAGAACACATTACTGGAGGGAAAAGGCAGTTGTAGAACACATTACTGGAGGGAAAAGGCAGTTGTAGAACACATTACTGGAGGGAAAAGGCAGTTGTAGAACACATTACTGGAGGGAAAAGGCAGTTGTAGAACACATTACTGGAGGGAAAAGGCAGTTGTAGAACACATTACTGGAGGGAAAAGGCAGTTGTAGAACACATTACAGTGTAGAACACATTACTGGAGGGAAAAGGCAGTTGTAGAACACATTACTGGAGGGAAAAGGCAGTTGTAGAACACATTACTGGAGGGAAAAGGCAGTTGTAGAACACATTACTGGAGGGAAAAGGCAGTTGTAGAAATACATTACTGGAGGGAAAAGGCAGTTGTAGAACACATTACTGGAGGGAAAGGCAGTTGTAGAACACATTACTGGAGGGAAAAAGGCAGTTGTAGAACACATTACTGGAGGGAAAAGGCAGTTGTAGAACACATTACTGGAGGGAAAAGGCAGTTGTAGAACACATTACTGGAGGGTAAAGGCAGCTGTGAACACATTACTGGAGGGAAAAGGCAGTTGTAGAACACATTACTGGAGGGAAAAGGCAGTTGTAGAACACATTACTGGAGGGAAAAGGCAGTTGTAGAACACATTACTGGAGGGAAAAGGCAGTTGTAGAACACATTACTGGAGGAAAAAGGCAGTTGTAGAACACATTACTGGAGGGAAAAGGCAGTTGTAGAACACATTACTGGAGGAAAAGGCAGTTGTAGAACACATTACTGGAGGGAAAAGGCAGTTGTAGAACACATTACTGGAGGGAAAAGGCAGTTGTAGAACACATTACTGGAGGGAAAAGGCAGTTGTAGAACACATTACTGGAGGGAAAAGGCAGTTGTAGAACACATTACTGGAGGAAAAGGCAGTTGTAGAACACATTACTGGAGGAAAAGGCAGTTGTAGAACACATTACTGGAGGGTAAAAGGCAGTTGTAGAACACATTACTGGAGGAAAAGGCAGTTGTAGAACACATTACTGGAGGGTAAGGGGAGGAAAAGGCAGTTGTAGAACACATTACTGGAGGAAAAGGCAGTTGTAGAACACATTACTGGAGGGAAAAGGCAGTTGTAGAACACATTACTGGAGGGAAAAGGCAGTTGTAGAACACATTACTGGAGGAAAAGGCAGTTGTAGAACACATTACTGGAGGGAAAAGGCAGTTGTAGAACACATTACTGGAGGGAAAAGGCAGTTGTAGAACACATTACTGGAGGGAAAAGGCAGTTGTAGAACACATTACTGGAGGGAAAAGGCAGTTGTAGAACACATTACTGGAGGGAAAAGGCAGTTGTAGAACACATTACTGGAGGGAAAGGCAGTTGTAGAACACATTACTGGAGGAAAAAGCAGTTGTAGAACACATTACTGGAGGGAAAAGGCAGTTGTAGAACACATTACTGGAGGGAAAAGGCAGTTGTAGAACACATTACTGGAGGAAAAGGCAGTTGTAGAACACATTACTGGAGGGAAAAGGCAGTTGTAGAACACATTACTGGAGGGAAAAGGCAGTTGTAGAACACATTACTGGAGGGAAAAGGCAGTTGTAGAACACATTACTGGAGGGAAAAGGCAGTTGTAGAACACATTACTGGAGGGAAAAGGCAGTTGTAGAACACATTACTGGAGGGAAAAGGCAGTTGTAGAACACATTACTGGAGGGAAAAGGCAGTTGTAGAACACATTACTGGAGGGAAAAGGCAGTTGTAGAACACATTACTGGAGGGAAAAGGCAGTTGTAGAACACATTACTGGAGGGAAAAGGCAGTTGTAGAACACATTACTGGAGGGAAAAGGCAGTTGTAGAACACATTACTGGAGGGAAAAGGCAGTTGTAGAACACATTACTGGAGGGAAAGGCAGTTGTAGAACACATTACTGGAGGGGAAAGGCAAAACACATTACTGGAGGAAAAGGCAGTTGTAGAACACATTACTGGAGGGAAAAGGCAGTTGTAGAACACATTACTGGAGGGAAAAGGCAGTTGTAGAACACATTACTGGAGGGAAAAGGCAGTTGTAGAACACATTACTGGAGGGAAAAGGCAGTTGTAGAACACATTACTGGAGGGTAAAGGCAGTTGTAGAACACATTACTGGAGGGAAAAGGCAGTTGTAGAACACATTACTGGAGGGTAAAGGCAGTTGTAGAACACATTACTGGAGGAAAAGGCAGTTGTAGAACAGGGAAAAGGCAGTTGTAGAACACATTACTGAGGAAAAGGCAGTTGTAAAACACACTTACTGGAGGGAAAAGGCAGTTGTAGAACACATTACTGGAGGGAAAAGGCAGTTGTAGAACACATTACTGGAGGGAAAAGGCAGTTGTAGAACACATTACTGGAGGGAAAAGGCAGTTGTAGAACACATTACTGGAGGGTAAAGGCAGTTGTAGAACACATTACTGGAGGGAAAAGGCAGTTGTAGAACACATTACTGGAGGGAAAAGGCAGTTGTAGAACACATTACTTGTAGAGGAGGGAAAGGCAGTTGTAGAACACATTACTGGAGGAAAAGGCAGTTGTAGAACACATTACTGGAGGGCAAAGGCAGTTGTAGAACACATTACTGGAGGGAAAAGGCAGTTGTAGAACACATTACTGGAGGGAAAAGGCAGTTGTAGAACACATTACTGGAGGAAAAGGCAGTTGTAGAACACATTACTGGAGGGAAAAGGCAGTTGTAGAACACATTACTGGAGGGAAAAGGCAGTTGTAGAACACATTACTGGAGGGAAAAGGCAGTTGTAGAACACATTACTGGAGGGAAAAGGCAGTTGTAGAACACATTACTGGAGGGAAAAGGCAGTTGTAGAACACATTACTGGAGGGAAAAGGCAGTTGTAGAACACATTACTGGAGGGAAAAGGCAGTTGTAGAACACATTACTGGAGGGAAAACACATTACCGGCAGTTGTAGAACACATTACTGGAGGGAAAAGGCAGTTGTAGAACACATTACTGAGGGAAAAGGCAGTTGTACACATTACTGGAGGGAAAAGGCAGTTGTAGAACACATTACTGGAGGGAAAAGGCAGTTGTAGAACACATTACTGGAGGGAAAAGGCAGTTGTAGAACACATTATTAGGGAAAAGGCAGTTGTAGAACACATTACTGGAGGAAAAGGCAGTTGTAGAACACATTACTGGAGGGAAAAGGCAGTTGTAAAGGCAGTTGTAGAACACATTACTGGAGGGTAAAGGCAGTTGTAGAACACATTACTGGAGGGAAAAGGCAGTTGTAGAACACATTACTGGAGGGAAAAAGGCAGTTGTAGAACACATTACTGGAGGGAAAAGGCAGTTGTAGAACACATTACTGGAGGGAAAGGCAGTTGTAGAACACATTACTGGAGGGAAAAGGCAGTTGTAGAACACATTACTGGAGGGGAAAGGCAGTTGTAGAAGGAGGGAAAAGGCAGTTGTAGAACACATTACTGGAGGGAAAAGGCAGTTGTAGAACACATTACTGGAGGGAAAAGGCAGTTGTAGAACACATTACTGGAGGGAAAAGGCAGTTGTAGAACACATTACTGGAGGAAAAGGCAAAACATTACTGGAGGGAAAAGGCAGTTGTAGAACACATTACTGGAGGGAAAAGGCAGTTGTAGAACACATTACTGGAGGGAAAAGTTGTAGAACACATTACTGGAGGGAAAAGGCAGTTGTAGAACACATTACTGGAGGGAAAAGGCAGTTGTAGAACACATTACTGGAGGGAAAAGGCAGTTGTAGAACACATTACTGGAGGAAAAGGCAGTTGTAGAACACATTACTGGAGGGAAAGGCAGTTGTAGAACACATTACTGGAGGGAAAAGGCAGCTGTAGAACACATTACTGGAGGGAAAAGGCAGCTGTAGAACACATTACTGGAGGGAAAAGGCAGTTGTAGAACACATTACTGGAGGGAAAAGGCAGTTGTAGAACACATTACTGGAGGGAAAAGGCAGTTGTAGAACACATTACTGGAGGGAAAAGGCAGTTGTAGAACACATTACTGGAGGAAAAGGCAAAACACACTGGAGGAAAAGGCAGTTACTGGAGGAAAAGGCAGTTGTAGAACACATTACTGGAGGGTAAAGGCAGTTGTAGAACACATTACTGGAGGGAAAAGGCAGTTGTAGAACACATTACTGGAGGGAAAAGGCAGCAGAACACATTACTGGAGGGAAAAGGCAGTTGTAGAACACATTACTGGAGGAGTTGTAAAGGGAGGAAAAGGCAGTTGTAGAACACATTACTGGAGGGAAAAGGCAGTTGTAGAACACATTACTGGAGGGAAAAGGCAGTTGTAGAACACATTACTGGAGGGAAAAGGCAGTTGTAGAACACATTACTGGAGGGGAAAGGCAGTTGTAGAACACATTACTGGAGGGAAAAGGCAGTTGTAGAACACATTACTGGAGGGAAAAGGCAGTTGTAGAACACATTACTGGAGGGAAAAGGCAGTTGTAGAACACATTACTGGAGGGAAAAGGCAGTTGTAGAACACATTACTGGAGGGAAAAGGCAGTTGTAAAAGGCAGTTGTAGAACACATTACTGGAGGAAAAGGCAGCTGTAGAACACATTACTGGAGGAAAAGGCAGTTGTAGAACACATTACTGGAGGGAAAAGGCAGTTGTAGAACACATTACTGGAGGGAAAAGGCAGTTGTAGAACACATTACTGGAGGGAAAAGGCAGTTGTAGAACACATTACTGGAGGGAAAAGGCAGTTGTAGAACACATTACTGGAGGGAAAAGGCAGTTGTAGAACACATTACTGGAGGGAAAAGGCAGTTGTAGAACACATTACTGGAGGGGAAAAGGCAGTTGTAGAACACATTACTGGAGGGAAAAGGCAGTTGTAGAACACATTACTGGAGGGTAAAAAGGCAGTTGTAGAACACATTACTGGAGGGAAAAGGCAGTTGTAGAACACATTACTGGAGGGAAAAGGCAGTTGTAGAACACATTACTGGAGGGAAAAGGCAGTTGTAGAACACATTACTGGAGGGAAAAGGCAGTTGTAGAACACATTACTGGAGGGAAAAAGGCAGTTGTAGAACACATTACTGAGGGAAAGGCAACACATTACTGGAGGAAAAGGCAGTTGTAGAACACATTACTGGAGGGAAAAGGCAGTTGTAGAACACATTACTGGAGGGTAAAGGCAGTTGTAGAACACATTACTGGAGGGAAAAGGCAGTTGTAGAACACATTACTGGAGGGAAGTTGTAGAACACATTACTGGAGGAAAAGGCAGTTGTAGAACACATTACTGGAGGGAAAAGGCAGTTGTAGAACACATTACTGGAGGGAAAAGGCAGTTGTAGAACACATTACTGGAGGGAAAAGGCAGTTGTAGAACACATTACTGGAGGGGAAAAGGCAGTTGTAGAACACATTACTGGAGGGAAAAGGCAGTTGTAGAACACATTACTGGAGGGAAAAGGCAGTTGTAGAACACATTACTGGAGGGAAAGGCAGTTGTAGAACACATTACTGGAGGAAAAGGCAGTTGTAGAACACATTACTGGAGGGAAAAGGCAGTTGTAGAACACATTACTGGAGGGAAAAGGCAGTTGTAGAACACATTACTGGAGGGAAAAGGCAGTTGTAGAACACATTACTGGAGGGAAAAGGCAGTTGTAGAACACATTACTGGAGGGAAAGGCAGTTGTAGAACACATTACTGGAGGAAAAGGCAGTTGTAGAACACATACTGGAGGAAAAGGCAGTTGTAGAACACATTACTGGAGGAAAAGGCAGTTGTAGAACACATTACTGGAGGGTAAAGGCAGTTGTAGAACACATTACTGGAGGGAAAAGGCAGTTGTAGAACACATTACTGGAGGGAAAAGGCAGTTGTAGAACACATTACTGGAGGGAAAAGGCAGTTGTAGAACACATTACTGGAGGGAAAAGGCAGTTGTAGAACACATTACTGGAGGAAAAAGGCAAGAACACATTACTGGAGGGAAAAGGCAGTTGTAGAACACATTACTGGAGGGAAAAGGCAGTTGTAGAACACATTACTGGAGGGAAAAGGCAGTTGTAGAACACATTACTGGAGGAAAAACACACATTACTGGCAAAAGGCAGTTGTAGAACACATTACTGGAGGGAAAAGGCAGTTGTAGAACACATTACTGGAGGAAAAGGCAGTTGTAGAACACATTACTGGAGGGAAAAGGCAGTTGTAGAACACATTACTGGAGGGAAAAGGCAGTTGTAGAACACATTACTGGAGGGAAAAGGCAGTTGTAGAACACATTACTGGAGGGAAAAGGCAGTTGTAGAACACATTACTGGAGGGAAAAGGCAGTTGTAGAACACATTACTGGAGGAAAAGGCAGTTGTAGAACACATTACTGGAGGAAAAGGCAGTTGTAGAACACATTACTGGAGGGAAAAGGCAGTTGTAGAACACATTACTGGAGGGAAAAGGCAGTTGTAGAACACATTACTGGAGGGAAAAGGCAGTTGTAGAACACATTACTGGAGGGAAAAGGCAGTTGTAGAAACACATTACTGGAGGGAAAAGGCAGTTGTAGAACACATTACTGGAGGGAAAAGGCAGTTGTAGAACACATTACTGGAGGGAAAAGGCAGTTGTAGAACACATTACTGGAGGGAAAAGGCAGTTGTAGAACACATTACTGGAGGAAAAGGCAGTTGTAGAACACATTACTGGAGGGTAAAAGGCAGTTGTAGAACACATTACTGGAGGGAAAAGGCAGTTGTAGAACACATTACTGGAGGGAAAAGGCAGTTGTAGAACACATTACTGGAGGGAAAAGGCAGTTGTAGAACACATTACTGGAGGGAAAAGGCAGTTGTAGAACACATTACTGGAGGGAAAAGGCAGTTGTAGAACACATTACTGGAGGGAAAAGGCAGTTGTAGAACACATTACTGGAGGGAAAGGCAGTTGTAGAACACATTACTGGAGGGAAAAGGCAGTTGTAGAACACATTACTGGAGGGAAAAGGCAGTTGTAGAACACATTACTGGAGGGAAAAGGCAGTTGTAGAACACATTACTGGAGGGAAAAGGCAGTTGTAGAACACATTACTGGAGGGAAAAGGCAGTTGTAGAACACATTACTGGAGGGTAAAGGCAGTTGTAGAACACATTACTGGAGGGAAAAGGCAGTTGTAGAACACATTACTGTAGAGGAGGAAAGGCAGTTGTAGAACACATTACTGGAGGGAAAAGGCAGTTGTAGAACACATTACTGGAGGGAAAAGGCAGTTGTAGAACACATTACTGGAGGGAAAAGGCAGTTGTAGAACACATTACTGGAGGGAAAAGGCAGTTGTAGAACACATTACTGGAGGAAAAGGCAGTTGTAGAACACATTACTGGAGGGAAAAGGCAGTTGTAGAACACATTACTGGAGGGAAAGGCAGTTGTAGAACACATTACTGGAGGGAAAAGGCAGTTGTAGAACACATTACTGGAGGGTAAAGGCAGTTGTAGAACACATTACTGGAGGAAAAGGCAGTTGTAGAACACATTACTGGAGGGAAAAGGCAGTTGTAGAACACATTACTGGAGGAAAAGGCAGTTGTAGAACACATTACTGGAGGGAAAGGCAGTTGTAGAACACATTACTGGAGGGAAAAGGCAGTTGTAGAACACATTACTGGAGGAAAAGGCAGTTGTAGAACACATTACTGGAGGGAAAAGGCAGTTGTAGAACACATTACTGGAGGGAAAAGGCAGTTGTAGAACACATTACTGGAGGGAAAAGGCAGTTGTAGAACACATTACTGGAGGGTAAAGGCAGTTGTAGAACACATTACTGGAGGGTAAAGGCAGTTGTAGAACACATTACTGGAGGGTAAAGGCAGTTGTAGAACACATTACTGGAGGGTAAAGGCAGTTGTAGAACACATTACTGGAGGGAAAAGGCAGTTGTAGAACACATTACTGGAGGGTAAAGGCAGTTGTAGAACACATTACTGGAGGGTAAAGGCAGTTGTAGAACACATTACTGGAGGGTAAAAGGCAGTTGTAGAACACATTACTGGAGGGTAAAGGCAGTTGTAGAACACATTACTGGAGGGAAAAGGCAGTTGTAGAACACATTACTGGAAAAGGCAGTTGTAGAACATTACTGGAGGGTAAAGGCAGTTGTAGAACACATTACTGGAGGAAAAGGCAGTTGTAGAACACATTACTGGAGGGTAAAGGCAGTTGTAGAACACATTACTGGAGGAAAAGGCAGTTGTAGAAATTACAGGAGGGAAAAGGCAGTTGTAGAACACATTACTGGAGGGAAAAGGCAGTTGTAGAACACATTACAGGAGGGAAAAGGCAGTTGTAGAACACATTACTGGAGGGAAAAGGCAGTTGTAGAACACATTACTGGAGGGCAAGGGCAGTTGTAGAACACATTACTGGAGGGAAAAGGCAGTTGTAGAACACATTACTGGAGGGAAAAGGCAGTTGTAGAACACATTACTGCTTCAGCTCAGATAAGTCTGCAGTGTGGGATGACTATATATAGTACAGCCAAGTAGTGGGGTCCATTCTGAGCAGGTAAAAGCAGGAACTACTAGTGGGGTCCATTCTGAGCAGGTAAAAGCAGGAACTACTAGTGGGGTCCATTCTGAGCAGGTAAAAGCAGGAACTACTAGTGGGGTCCATTCTGAGCAGGTAAAAGCAGGAACTACTAGTGGAGTCCATTCTGAGCAGGTAAAAGCAGGAACTACTAGTGGGGTCCATTCTGAGCAGGTAAAAGCAGGAACTACTAGTGGGGTCCATTCTGAGCAGGTAAAAGCAGGAACTACTAGTGGGGTCCATTCTGAGCAGGTAAAAGCAGGAACTACTAGTGGAGTTCATTCTGAGCAGGTAAAAGCAGGAACTACTAGTGGGGTCCATTCTGAGCAGGTAAAAGCAGGAACTACTAGTGGGGTCCATTCTGAGCAGGTAAAAGCAGGAACTACTAGTGGGGTCCATTCTGAGCAGGTAAAAGCAGGAACTACTAGTGGAGTCCATTCTGAGCAGGTAAAAGCAGGAACTACTAGTGGGGTCCTTACTGAGCAGGTAAAAGCAGGAACTACTAGTGGGGTCCATTCTGAGCAGGTAAAAGCAGGAACTACTAGTGGGGTCCATTCTGAGCAGGTAAAAGCAGGAACTACTAGTGGGGTCCATTCTGAGCAGGTAAAAGCAGGAACTACTAGTGGAGTCCAGTCTGAGCAGGTAAAAGCAGGGACTACTAGTGGAGTCCATTCTGAGCAGGTAAAAGCAGGAACTACTAGTGGAGTCCAGTCTGAGCAGGTAAAAGCAGGGACTACTAGTGGGGTCCATTCTGAGCAGGTAAAAGCAGGAACTACTAGTGGAGTCCAGTCTGAGCAGGTAAAAGCAGGAACTAGAGTGGGGTCCATTCTGAGCAGGTAAAAGCAGGAACTACTAGTGGGGTCCATTCTGAGCAGGTAAAAGCAGGAACTACTAGTGGAGTCCATTCTGAGCAGGTAAAAGCAGGAACTGGAGTGGGGTCCATTCTGAGCAGGTAAAAGCAGGAACTACTAGTGGGGTCCATTCTGAGCAGGTAAAAGCAGGAACTACTAGTGGAGTCCATTCTGAGCAGGTAAAAGCAGGAACTACTAGTGGAGTCCATTCTGAGCAGGTAAAAGCAGGAACTACTAGTGGGGTCCATTCTGAGCAGGTAAAAGCTGGAACTACTAGTGGAGTCCATTCTGAGCAGGTAAAAGCAGGAACTAGAGTGGGGTCCATTCTGAGCAGGTAAAAGCAGGAACTAGAGTGGGGTCCATTCTGAGCAGGTAAAAGCAGGAACTAGAGTGGGGTCCATTCTGAGCAGGTAAAAGCAGGAACTACTAGTGGAGTCCATTCTGAGCAGGTAAAAGCAGGAACTACTAGTGGAGTCCATTCTGAGCAGGTAAAAGCAGGAACTACTAGTGGGGTCCATTCTGAGCAGGTACAAGCAGGAACTACTAGTGGAGTCCATTCTGAGCAGGTAAAAGCAGGAACTACTAGTGGAGTCCATTCTGAGCAGGTAAAAGCAGGAACTACTAGTGGGGTCCTTACTGAGTAGGTAAAAGCAGGAACTACTAGTGGGGTCAGTAGATCCCTGTAACATTAACAATGTTATTTTAATGGACAAAAAAAGATGTGCTTTTCTTTAAAAAACAAGGACATTCCTAACAGACCCCACACGTTTGAATTGTAGTGTATATTAACCTTAAATTAAAATAAAAATTAAACAGAAACACCTAATGTACACAAGTATTCAGACCCTTTGCTATGAGGCTCAAAATTGAGTTCAGCTGCATCCTGTTTCCATTGATCATCCTTGAGATATTTCCACAACTTGATTGGAGTCCAACTGTGATAAGTTACATTTATTGGACATGATTTGGAAAGGCACACGCCTATCTATATAAGGTCCCACAGTTGACAGTGCATGTCAGAGCAAAAAACAAGCCATGAGGTCGAAGGAATTGTCCGTAGAGATCCGAGACAGGATTGTTTCGAGGCACAGATCTGGGGTAGGGCACCAAAATAATTATGCAGCATTGAAGATCCCCAAGAACACAGTGGACTCCATCATTCTTAAATGGAAGAAGTTTGGAACCACCAAGACTCTTCCTAGAGCTGCCTGGCCAAACGGAGCAATTGGGGGAGAAGGGCCTTGGTCAGGGAGGTGACCAACAACCTGATAGTCACACTGACAGAGCTCCAGAGTTCCTCTGTGGAGATGGGAGAACCTTCCAGAAGGACAACCATCTCTGCAGCACTCCACCAATCAGGTCTTTATACTAGAGTGACCAGACGGTAGCCACTCCTCAGTTAAAGTCATATGACAGCTCGCTTGGAGTTTGTCAAAAGGCATCTAAAGAAGCTCCCCAAATACAGGTGTGCCAAGCCTATAGCGTCATACCCAAGAAGACTCGAGGCTGTAATCGCTGACAAACATGCTTCAGCAAAGTACTGAGGAACGGGTATGAATACTTATGTACAGTTGAAGTTGGAAGTTTACATACACTTAGGTTGGAGTCATTAAAACTCAAATTTTTAAACCACTCCAAACATTTCTTGTTAACAAACTATAGTTTTGACAAGTCAGTAAGGACAGCTTCTGTTAGGCTTATTGACATCATTTAAATTGTTTAACTTGGGTAAAACGTTTCGGGTAGCCTTCCACAAGGCCCATTCCTCCTGACAGAGCTGGTGTAACTGAGTCAGGTTTGAAGCTGCACACGCTTTTTCAGTTCTGCCCACAAATGTTCTATTGGCTTGAGGTCAGGGCTTTGTGATGGCCACTCCAATACCTTGACTTTGTTGTCTTAAGCCATTTTGCCACAACTTTGGAAGTATGCTTGGGGTCATTGTCCATTTGGAAGACATTTGCGACCAAGCTTTAACTTCCTGACTGATGTCTTGAGATGTTGCTTCAATATATCCACGTAATTTTCCACCCTCATGACGCCATCTATTTTGTGAAGTGCACCAGTCCCTCCTGCAGCAAAGCACCCCCACAACATGATGCTGCCACCCCCGTGATTCACAGTTGGGATGGTGTTCTTCGGCTTGCAGCCTCCCCCTTTTCCTTCAGACAGAACGATGGTCATTATGGCCAAACAGTTCTATTTTTTTTCATTAGACCAGAAGACATTTCTCCAAAAAGTACAATCTTTGACAACATGTGCAGTTGCAAACCGTAGTCTGGCTTTTTTTATGGTGGTTTTGGAGCAGTGACTTCTTCCTTGCTGAGTGGCATTTCAGATTACGTCAATACAGGACTCGTTTTCCTGTGTCTATAGATGTCAGGAATTGTGAAAAAATTAGTTTAAATGTAAATGTATGTAAACTTCCGACTTCAACTGTGTCGTGTCTTTACTATTATTAACTGAAGACTGATAGTTTTTATCAAAGATTCTCTGTAATTAGTAACTAATTAACTAGGAAGTCAGGGCACCAAGGAAAAATATTCAGATGACAAAGTTATCATTTCCTAAAATAACTTTTCAGATATTTTATCTGATCAATTAGTCTTCGAATTAATGAATTATTTACTTTACCTCACGTTAGTCTCATTCCAAATGTCGTAAATTGTTGGTTATCTGCACGAACCCAGTCTTCACTATGAGTCATCCATACATCAATTGTCTTAAATCATTGATTTATTACTAACTAAGTAATTCACAGAAATGCATAAACAAACAAACAAAGGTAAATGTAATGATAGGAGAATGTGCCCTAGTGGGCTAAACCGGCATGGCGGCTTGTTAGACCAAAGGGGAAGTGGGGGTCGACTAAGAAGTCACTACAGAGTGATAATTATAACAATTGAAATGCTAATCCTTCACACATGAACGCTCACTCATTCGGGAACAATTGCAATCAATATATATATTTACGCTCAGTGTGTCGTCTTGATCGCTGGTGAAAAGTTTGTGTCTTTCGTAGAACTGTCCGTCTCTTTCCCTCTCTCTCTGTCTTGGTTAGAGGGGATAGTTCAGAGTAACATTCATTCATGTTGTTATAGAATAGATGTTTCGGCGGTTGTCGGTCTTCGTGTTCTATGATACCGAATTCCGAGCTGCAGACTAGTAATTAATATCAAAGACTTGTTCTTATTCTGTCGATATCGATAGTCTAAGAGTTCAACCACGTGGTATGGTTAAAAGATTCAGCAATGGTCTACAACCCTTGTACTGCCGTGATTGCGAGAAGCAAGGTCTGGTGATCATTTCTCAAAGTTGGGTTTTATTCAGAATGGCAGAAAAGGGGCTGTCCCAGGATGTCTGACCCTAACTGGGCTCAGGGGCGGTCCAGGATGTCTGACCCTAACTGGGCTCAGGGGCTGTCCCAGGATGTCTGACCCTAACTGGGCTCAGGGGCTGTCCCAGGATGTCTGACCCTAACTGGGCTCAGGGGCGGTCCAGGATGTCTGACCCTAACTGGGCTCAGGGGCTGTCCCAGGATGTCTGACCCTAACTGGGCTCAGAGGCGGTCCAGGATGTCTGACCCTAACTGGGCTCAGGGGCGGTCCAGGATGTCTGACCCTAACTGGGCTCAGGGGCTGTCCCAGGATGTCTGACCCTAACTGGGCTCAGGGGCGGTCCAGGATGTCTGACCCTAACTGGGCTCAGGGGCTGTCCCAGGATGTCTGACCCTAACTGGGCTCAGGGGCGGTCCAGGATGTCTGACCCTAACTGGGCTCAGGGGCTGTCCCAGGATGTCTGACCCTAACTGGGCTCAGGGGCGGTCCAGGATGTCTGACCCTAACTGGGCTCAGGGGCGGTCCAGGATGTCTGACCCTAACTGGGCTCAGGGGCTGTCCCAGGATGTCTGACCCTAACTGGGCTCAGGGGCGGTCCAGGATGTCTGACCCTAACTGGGCTCAGGGGCGGTCCAGGATGTCTGACCCTAACTGGGCTCAGGGGCTGTCCCAGGATGTCTGACCCTAACTGGGCTCAGGGGCTGTCCCAGGATGTCTGACCCTAACTGGGCTCAGGGGCGGTCCTCTGATTTAGTTCAAATCAAAAGGGAATTGTATTTTTCTTCATTAAACAGTCCAAAATCATATTACACATTTATACAAACAGTATCATACTCACTCATTCATCTTATACAACAATTAGACGTAAACCTCATATCTGAGGCTATTATATAAACAGCGTTATGGTAATGTGGCCGCACCGTCTCCCATGAGCTTCCCAAGTTGTGACAAACGGACCAGTTCGTAGCTGAATTCTTCACCCATCTTTTACACTTCCTCCGGAACATGACATTTGTTTCTACCTCAAGTTCTGTGAGGTGGAAGGATTTCCTTTGTCCTCTGAAAGTTTACCCTCTCTCTACTATGTGGCCATGTGGCAGGGTCTTCTAAGGAATTTACGACCTCTGACCACAGCAGCCTAGTTGAAGGAGGCAAGGGGCGAGGCAGGGAGAGGGGGATTGGGTTATATATTGCTATACCCAAAGAGGCCAACGTCATGACAACTTTAAATGAGATATTTCAGTTTTTGCTAAAAACCTGTTTTTGGTTTGTCATTTTAGGGTATTGTGATGTCATTATGGGGTATTGTGATGTCATTACAGGGTATTGTGATGTCATTATGTGGTATTGTGATGTCATTATGGGGTATTGTGATGTCATTATGGGTTATTGTGATGTCATTATGGGGTATTGTGATGTCATTATGGGGTATTGTGATGTCATTATGGGTTATTGTGATGTAATTATGGGGTATTGTGATGTCATTATGGGTTATTGTGATGTCATTATGGGGTATTGTGATGTAATTATGGGGTATTGTGATGTCATTATGTGGTATTGTGTGTAGATTGATAAGGGGGGAAAACGATTTAATCCATTTTATTATAAGGCTGTAACGTAACAAAATATGGAAAAAGTCAAGGGGTAGGAATGAGGTCATTATTCTTATAAATATGTACATTCATCGTTTCAGTAAGCAGTGTTAAAATGTGTAACCCTGTGTACTGAAAGACTTTAGTTTGTCCAGTTATCTCCAATGCTGTTGCTAAGTATTTATCACAGGCAACAAACACCTAACATCAGTCAGCTAAAATCAAATAAAATCAAATCAAATCAAATCAAATGTATTTATATAGCCCTTCGTACATCAGCTGATATCTCAAAGTGCTGTACAGAAACCCAGCCTAAAACCCCAAACAGCAAACAATGCAGGTGTAAAAGCACGGTGGCTAGGAAAAACTCCCTAGAAAGGCCAAAACCTAGGAAGAAACCTAGAGAGGAACCGGGCTATGTGGGGTGGCCAGTCCTCTTCTGGCTGTGCCGGGTAGAGATTATAACAGAACATGACCAAGATGTTCAAATGTTCATAAATGACCAGCATGGTCGAATAATAATAAGGCAGAACAGTTGAAACTGGAGCAGCAGCACAGTCAGGTGGACTGGGGACAGCAAGGAGCCATCATGTCAGGTAGTCCTGGGGCACGGTCCTAGGGCTCAGGTCCTCCGAGAGAGAGAAAGAAAGAGAGAATTAGAGAGAGCATATGTGGGGTGGCCAGTCCTCTTCTGGCTGTGCCGGGTGGAGATTATAACAGAACGTGGCCAAGATGTTCAAATGTTCATAAATGACCAGCATGGTTGAATAATAGTAAGGCAGAACAGTTGAAACTGGAGCAGCAGCATGGCCAGGTGGACTGGGGACAGCAAGGAGTCATCATGTCAGGTAGTCCTGGGACATGGTCCTAGGGCCCAGGCCAGTTGAAACTGGA
The DNA here is from genome assembly GCF_023373465.1 of Oncorhynchus keta. NCBI lineage: Eukaryota > Metazoa > Chordata > Actinopteri > Salmoniformes > Salmonidae > Oncorhynchus > Oncorhynchus keta. The sequence continues at coordinate 33,299 of NW_026282086.1, read as the reverse complement.
GCAGCAGCATGGCCAGGTGGACTGGGGACAGCAAGGTGTCATCATGTCAGGTAGTCCTGGGGCATGGTCCTAGGGCTCAGGTCCTCCGAGAGAGAGAAAGAAAGAGAGGAGAGAATTAGAGAACGCACACTTAGATTCACACAGGACACCGAATAGGACAGGAGAAGTACTCCAGATATAACAAACTGACCCTAGCCCCCGACACATAAACTACTGCAGCATAAATACTGGAGGCTGAGACAGGAGGGGTCAGGAGACACTGTGGCCCCCATCCGAGGACACCCCGGACAGGGCCAAACAGGAAGGATATAACCCCACCCACTTTGCCAAAGCACAGCCCCCACACCACTAGAGGGATATCTTCAACCACCAACTTACCATCCTGAGACAAGGCCGAGTATAGCCCACAAAGATCTCCGCCACGGTACAACCCAAGGGGGGAGGGGGGGCGCCAACCCAGACAGGCCGACCACAACAGTGGATCAACCCACAGCACGAGAGAGCCCCAGCAAGCCAGTGACTCAGCCCCAGTAACAGGGTTAGAGGCAGAGAATCCCAGTGGAAAGAGGGGAACCGGCCAGGCAGAGACAGCAAGGGCGGTTCGTTGCTCCAGAGCCTTTCCGTTCACCTTCCCACTCCTGGGCCAGACTACACTCAATCATATGACCCACTGAAGAGATGAGTCTTCAGTAAAGACTTAAAGGTTGAGACCGAGTTTGCGTCTCTGACATGGGTAGGCAGACCGTTCCATAAAAATGGAGCTCTATAGGAGAAAGCCCTGCCTCCAGCTGTTTGCTTAGAAATTCTAGGGACAATTAGGAGGCCTGCTAGATAACAGTATTTATCACAGGCAACAATCACCTAACATCAGTCAGCTAGACAACAGTATTTATCACAGGCAACAATCACCTAACATCAGTCAGCTAGATAACAGTATTTATCACAGGCAACAAACACCTAACATGAGTCAGCTAGACAACAGTATTTATCACAGGCAACAATCACCTAACATCAGTCAGCTAGATAACAGTATTTATCACAGGCAACGATCACCTAACATCAGTCAGCTAGATAACAGTATTTATCACAGGCAACAAACACCTAACATGAGTCAGCTAGACAACAGTATTTATCACAGGCACCAATCACCTAACATCAGTCAGCTAGATAACAGTATTTATCACAGGCAACAATCACCTAACATCAGTCAGCTAGATAACAGTATTTATCACAGGCAACAATCACCAAACATCAGTCAGCTAGATAACAGTAATTATCACAGGCAACAATCACCTAACATCAGTCAGCTAGATAACAGTTAGAATGTGAGCTACTTCTCTTCATATCAGAACAGATGGCTGCAGGAGGGAAATTGAGATTTTTAATCAGACTTCTCGGTAGGTGTGAAACAGGGGGATGAATTGGGTAGGTGGGGTCTGTGTGCACGTCTGTCTGTGTGCGCATACAGGAAAAGGGGAGTCTTGACGTTGTATTTTGGGAGGGTTTCGTCTGGTAAATCTAGCTGAAAGTGTAAAAGTGATCAGGCAGTGAAAGCAGTAACAGAGGGAGGGAGGTTTTCACAGGCCGGTTGGCGGGTAGAGGCACATATGTTGGAAGGTTTGAGCCATATGGCTGTTCTATTTACAGTGGTAATTAAATACTAAACATATTTTAAAGCTGCCGTTGGCTGGCTCTTTGGACCCCGTCAGTTAACAGAGGAGAGACGAGGAGAGAGATGGAGGGAGGGAGGGAGGGAGGGAGGGAGGGAGCGATGGATAGATAGATAGATAGATAGATAGATAGATAGATAGATAGATAGATAGATAGATGAAGAGGGAGAGAGAGATGGAGGGAGGGAGAAATAGATGGAGAAAGAGATGGAGATATATGGAGAAAGAGATGGAGATATATGGAGAAAGATGGAGAAAGAGATGGAGATATATGGAGAGAGATGGAGAAAGAGATGGAGATATATGGAGATATGGAGAGAGATGGAGATATGGAGAAAGAGATGGAGATATGGAGAAAGAGATGGAGATATATGGGGAAAGAGATGGAGATATATGGAGAGAGAGATGGAGATATATGGAGATATGGAGAAAGAGATGGAGATATATGTAGAGAGAGATGGAGATATATGGAGATATGGAGAAAGAGATGGAGATATGGAGAAAGAGATGGAGATATATGGAGATATGGAGAAAGAGATGGAGATATATGGGGAAAGAGATGGAGATATATGGAGATATGGAGAGAGATGGAGAAAGAGATGGAGATATATGGAGAGAGATGGAGAGAGAGATGGAGATATATGGAGATATGGAGAAAGAGATGGAGATATATGTAGAGAGAGATGGAGATATATGGATGGAGATATATGTAGAGAGAGATGGAGATATATGGAGAAAGAGATGAAGATATATGGAGAGAGAGATGGATAGAGATGGAGAAAGAGATGGAGATATATGGAGAAAGAGATGGAGAGAGATGGAGAGAGAGATGGAGAAATATGGAGATATATGGAGAGAGAAATGGCGATGTATGGAGAGAGAGAGATGGCGATATATGGAGAGATAGATGGAGAGAGAGATGGAGAAAGAGATGGAGAGAGAGATGGAGAGAGATGGAGATAGAGATGGAGAGAGAGAGAGAGAGATGGAGAGGGAGATGGAGAGAGAGATGGAGATAGAGATGGAGAGAGAGATGGAGAGAGAGATGGAGAGAGAGATGGAGAGAGATATGGAGATAGAGATGGAGAGAGAGATGGAGAGGGAGATGGGGAGAGAGAGATGGAGATAGAGATGGAGAGAGAGATGGAGAGGGAGATGGAGAGAGAGAGATGGGGAGAGTACTTCAGGTCCCCTCCAGCAGTACATCAGGTGTGGTTAGGGAGGGCCAGGGTTAGGGAGGGCCAGGGTTAGGGAGGGCCAGGGTCAGGGAGGGCCAGGGTTAGGGAGGGCCAGGGTTAGGGAGGGCCAAGGTTAGGGAGGGCCAGAGTTAGGGAGGGCCAGGGTTAGGGAGGGCCAGGGTTAGGGAGGGCCAGGGTTAGGGAGGGCCAGGGTTAGGCAGGGCCAAGGTTAGGGAGGGCCAAGGTTAGGGAGGGCCTTAAGGGAGGAGTTAGGGAGAGTTAGGGGTTTGGGGTTAAAGTGAGGCAAAGCCCTTGTGAGGGGTTAAGGTGACTGAGGGCCAGGGTTACGGTTAGGGTAAGGGAGGCCCTGGGTTAGTTGTTAGGGTGAGGGAGGGCAAGGGTTAGGATGAGGGAGGGCCAGGGTTAGGGTAAGGGAGGCCCTGGGTTAGTTGTTAGGGTGAGGGGGTTCCAGGTTTAGGGTTATGGTGAGGGAGGGCCAGGGTTAGGGGTTAGGGTAAGGAAGGGCCAGGTTTAGGGTTATGTTGCGGGAGGTCCTGGGTTAGTTGTTAGGGAGAGGGAGGGCCAGAGATAGTTGTTAGGGTGAGGGAGGCCCTGGGTTAGTTGTTAGGGTGAGGGAGGCCCTGGGTTAGTTGTTAGGGTGAGGGAGGCAATTGATTAGTTGTTAGGTGAGGGAGGCCCTGGGTTAGTTGTTAGGTGAGGAGGGCCAGAGATAGTTGTTAGGGTGAGGAGGTCCTGGGTTATGGTGAGGGAGGCCCTGTGTTAGTTGTTAGGGTGAGGGAGGCCCTTGGTTAGTTGTTAGGGTGAGGAGGCCCTGGGTTAGTTGTTAGGTGAGGAGGGCCAGAGATAGTTGTTAGGGTGAGGGAGGTCCTGGGTTATGGTGAGGGAGGTCCTGGGTTAGTTGTTAGGGTGAGGGAGGGCCAGGGTTAGGGTGAGGGAGGGCCAGGGTTATTTGTTAGGGTGAGGGAGGTCCTGGGTTAGTTGTTAGGGTTGAAGTGAGGGAGGGCCAGGGTTAGGGGTTAGGGTGAGGGGGGTCCAGGTTTAGGGTTTTGGTGAGGGAGGGCCATGGTTAGGGGTTAGGGTGAGGGAGGGCCAGGGTTAGGGGTTATGGTGAGGGAGGGCCAGGGTGAGGGAGGGCCAGTTTTAGGGTTATGGTGAGGGAGGTCCTGGGTTAGTTGTTAGGGTGAGGGAGGGCCAGGGTTAGGGTGAGGGAGGCCCTGGGTTAGTTGTTAGGGTGAGGGAGGTCCTGGGTTAGTTGTTAGGGTGAAGGAGGGCCGGGGTTATGGTGAGGGAGGTCCTGGGTTAGTTGTTAGGGTGAGGGAGGCCCTGGATTAGTTGTTAGGGTGAGGAAGATCCTGGGTTAGTTGTTAGGGTGAGGGAGGGCCAGGGTTATGGTGAGGGAGGCCCTTGGTTAGTTGTTAGGGTGAGGGAGGCCCTGGGTTAGTTGTTAGGGTGAGGGAGGCCCTGGGTTAGTTGTTAGGGTTGAAGTGAGGGAGGGCCAGGGCTAGGAGTTAGGGTGAGGGAGGGCCAGGGTTAGGGTGAGGGATGGCCAGGGTTAGGGTGAGGGAGGTCCTGGGTTAGTTGTTAGGGTGAGGGAGGGCTAGGGTTAGAGGTTAGGGTGAGGGGGGTCCAGGTTTAGGGTTATGGTGAGGGAGGGCCAGGGTTAGGGGTTAGGGTGAGGGAGGGCCAGGGTGTTGGGTTAGGTTTAGAGGGAGGGAGGGAGGGCAGGGTTAGTGACATCTGTGGGAAGAGGCTGGTGACCTTGTCAGACTGAATGCTGCTAGAACCCAGTGGGCAGGAAGGACCAGTCTCCTGTTCCTCTGGAGGAGAGGCATCCCGGAGGAGACAGAGAGTCAGAGAGGAGAGGAGGGATCAACACACATGCAAACAGTATAACTATTTTATGGAAGTTTAAGCCGTCTCACTAAAACAGAATGAAAACAACTACACAGTAAATATTCTTCATTTAGAAATGTAGAAGAATGTCTATGGACACTTTGAAGTCATTCCAATTAATCAGAGATCACTAATCACCTCTTTCCAAAACACATTAGTCTATTAAAATGTGCACCAACAATGTTGTGCAATTCTAATTTTGGGTATAAATATGAATATCAGTTTCTGAAGCCCTCCCTCCCTCCCTCCCTCCCTCCCTCCCTCCCTCCCTCCCTCCCTCCCCCTCCCTCCCTCCCTCCCTCCTCCCTCCCTCCCTCCCTCCCTCCCTCCCTCCCTCCCTCCATACTCTAATCTCCTGTTCATAGTGTGGGACAGCGCGCTCAGCAGGGAACACAGATAGGGCCTCTCTGTCTCTCCTCCTCCTGCTCTGCTTCTCCTCCACCTCTCCTAACGAGGAGCTGTGCAGGGTAATGAGGTAGCTCATCAACACTCTGCTGTGTTACTGCTCACAGGCTTTAATTAGCAGCTTACTGAAGACAGGGAGGAATCAGACAGCGTACTGTAGACAGTGGAGGAATCAGACAGCATACTGTAGACAGGGAGGAATCAGACAGCATACTGTAGACAGTGGAGGAATCAGACAGCATACTGAAGACAGGGAGGAATCAGACAGCATACTGTAGACAGGGAGGAATCAGACAGCATACTGTAGACAGTGGAGGAATCAGACAGCATACTGAAGACTGGGAGGAATCAGACAGCATACTGTAGTCAAGGAGGAATCAGACAGCATACTGTAGACAGTGGAGGAATCAGACAGCATACTGTAGTCAAGGAGGAATCAGACAGCATACTGAAGACAGGGAGGATTCAGACAGCATACTGTAGACAGGGAGGATTCAGACAGCATACTGTAGACAGGGAGTAATCAGCCAGCATACTGTAGACAGGGAGGAATCAGACAGAGCACAGCATACTGTAGACAGGGAGGAATCAGACAGCATACTGTAGACAGGGAGGATTCAGACAGCATACTGTAGACAGGGAGGAATCAGACAGCATACTGAAGACAGGGAGGAATCAGACAGAGCACAGCATACTGTAGACAGGAGGATTCAGACAGCATACTGTAGACAGTGGAGGAATCAGACAGCATACTGTAGACAGGAGGAATCAGACAGCATACTGTAGACAGGGAGGATTCAGACAGCATACTGTAGACAGTGGAGGAATCAGACAGCATTACTGTAGACAGGGAGGAATCAGACAGCATACTGTAGACAGGAGGATTCAGACAGCATACTGTAGACAGGGAGGAATCAGACAGCATACTGAAGACAGGGAGGATTCAGACAGCATACTGTAGACAGTGGAGGAATCAGACAGCATACTGTAGACAGGGAGGAATCAGACAGCATACTGTAGACAGGGAGGAATCAGACAGCATACTGTAGACAGGGAGGAATCAGACAGCATACTGTAGACAGGGAGGAATCAGACAGCATACTGTAGACAGGGAGGAATCAGACAGCATACTGAAGACAGTGGAGGAATCAGAGAGCATATTGTAGACTGGGAGGAATCAGACAGCATACTGTAGACAGGGAGGAATCAGACAGAGCACAGCATACTGTAGACAGGGAGGATTCAGACAGCATACTGTAGACAGGGAGGAATCAGACAGCATACTGTAGACAGGGAGGAATCAGACAGCATACTGAAGACAGGGAGGAATCAGACAGCATACTGTAGACAGGGAGGAATCAGACAGCATACTGAAGACAGGGAGGAATCAGACAGAGCACAGCATACTGTAGACAGGGAGGATTCAGACAGCATACTGAAGACAGGGAGGAATCAGACAGCATACTGTAGACAGTGGAGGAATCAGACAGCATACTGAAGACAGGGAGGAATCAGACAGCATACTGTAGACAGGGAGGAATCAGACAGAGCACAGCATACTGTAGACAGGGAGGAATCAGACAGCATACTGTAGACAGGGAGGAATCAGACAGAGCACAGCATACTGTAGACAGGGAGGAATCAGACAGCATACTGTAGACAGGGAGGAATCAGACAGAGCACAGCATACTGTAGACAGGGAGGAATCAGACAGCATACTGTAGACAGGGAGGAATCAGACAGCATACTGAAGACAGGGAGGAATCAGACAGCATACTGAAGACAGGGAGGAATCAGACAGCATACTGTAGACAGTGGAGGAATCAGAGAGCATACTGTAGACTGGGAGGAATCAGACAGCATACTGTAGACAGGGAGGAATCAGACAGAGCACAGCATACTGTAGACAGGGAGGATTCAGACAGCATACTGAAGACAGGGAGGAATCAGACAGCATACTGAAGACAGGGAGGAATCAGACAGCATACTGTAGACAGGGGAGGAATCAGAGGGCAAATTGTAGACTGGGAGGAATCAGACAGCATACTGTAGACAGGGAGGAATCAGACAGAGCACAGCATACTGTAGACAGGGAGGATTCAGACAGCATACTGTAGACAGGGAGGAATCAGACAGCATACTGTAGACAGGGAGGAATCAGACAGCATACTGAAGACAGGGAGGAATCAGACAGCATACTGTAGACAGGGAGGAATCAGACAGCATACTGAAGACAGGGAGGAATCAGACAGCATACTGTAGACATGGAGGAATCAGACAGAGCACAGCATACTGTAGACAGGGAGGATTCAGACAGCATACTGAAGACAGGGAGGAATCAGACAGCATACTGTAGACAGTGGAGGAATCAGACAGCATACTGAAGACAGGGAGGAATCAGACAGCATACTGTAGACAGGGAGGAATCAGACAGAGCACAGCATACTGTAGACAGGGAGGAATCAGACAGCATACTGTAGACATGGAGGAATCAGACAGAGCACAGCATACTGTAGACAGGGAGGAATCAGACAGCATACTGTAGACAGGGAGGAATCAGACAGAGCACAGCATACTGTAGACAGGGAGGAATCAGACAGCATACTGTAGACAGGGAGGAATCAGACAGCATACTGAAGACAGGGAGGAATCAGACAGCATACTGTAGACAGGGAGGAATCAGACAGCATACTGTAGACAGTGGAGGAATCAGAGAGCATACTGTAGACTGGGAGGAATCAGACAGCATACTGTAGACAGGGAGGAATCAGACAGAGCACAGCATACTGTAGACAGGGAGGATTCAGACAGCATACTGTAGACAGGGAGGAATCAGACAGCATACTGAAGACAGGGAGGAATCAGACAGCATACTGTAGACAGTGGAGGAATCAGAGAGCATATTGTAGACTGGGAGGAATCAGACAGCATACTGTAGACAGGGAGGAATCAGGCAGAGCACAGCATACTGTAGACAGGGAGGATTCAGACAGCATACTGAAGACAGGGAGGAATCAGACAGCATACTGTAGACAGGGAGGAATCAGACAGCATACTGAAGACAGGGAGGAATCAGACAGAGCACAGCATACTGTAGACAGGGAGGATTCAGACAGCATACTGAAGACAGGAGGAATCAGACAGCATACTGTAGACATGGAGGAATCAGACAGAGCACAGCATACTGTAGACAGGGAGGATTCAGACAGCATACTGAAGACAGGGAGGAATCAGACAGCATACTGTAGACAGTGGAGGAATCAGACAGCATACTGAAGACAGGGAGGAATCAGACAGCATACTGTAGACAGGGAGGAATCAGACAGAGCACAGCATACTGTAGACAGGGAGGAATCAGACAGCATACTGTAGACAGGGAGGAATCAGACAGAGCACAGCATACTGTAGACAGGGAGGAATCAGACAGCATACTGTAGACAGGGAGGAATCAGACAGAGCACAGCATACTGTAGACAGGGAGGAATCAGACAGCATACTGTAGACAGGAGGAATCAGACAGCATGCTGTAGACAGGGAGGAATCAGACAGAGCATACTGTAGACAGGGAGGAATCAGACAGCATACTGAAGACAGGGAGGAATCAGACAGCATACTGAAGACAGGGAGGAATCAGACAGCATACTGTAGACAGTGGAGGAATCAGACAGCATACTGTAGACTGGGAGGAATCAGACAGCATACTGTAGACAGGGAGGAATCAGACAGAGCACAGCATACTGCAGGGAGGATTCAGACAGCATACTGTAGACAGGGAGGAATCAGACAGCATACTGTAGACAGGAGGAATCAGACAGCATACTGAAGACAGGGAGGAATCAGACAGAGCATACTGTAGACAGGAGGATTCAGACAGCATACTGAAGACAGGGAGGAATCAGACAGCATACTGTAGACATGGAGGAATCAGACAGAGCACAGCATACTGTAGACATGGAGGAATCAGACAGCATACTGTAGACAGGGAGGAATCAGACAGCATACTGAGACAGGGAGGAATCAGACAGAGCACAGCATACTGTAGACAGGGAGGATTCAGACAGCATACTGTAGACAGGGAGGAATCAGACAGCATACTGTAGACAGGGAGGAATCAGACAGCATACTGAAGACAGGGAGGAATCAGACAACATACTGTAGACAGGGAGGAATCAGACAGAGCACAGCATACTGTAGACAGTGGAGGAATCAGACAGCATACTGAAGACAGGGAGGAATCAGACAGCATACTGAAGACAGGGAGGAATCAGACAGCATACTGTAGACATGGAGGAATCAGACAGAGCACAGCATACTGTAGACAGGGAGGAATCAGACAGCATACTGTAGACAGCGGAGGAATCAGACAGCATACTGTAGACAGGGAGGAATCAGACAGCATACTGTAGACAGGGAGGAATCAGACAGCATACTGTAGACAGGGAGGAATCAGACAGCATACTGAAGACAGGGAGGAATCAGACAGCATACTGTAGACAGGGAGGAATCAGACAGCATACTGAAGACAGGGAGGAATCAGACAGAGCACAGCATACTGTAGACATGGAGGAATCAGACAGCATACTGTAGACAGGGAGGAATCAGACAGAGCACAGCATACTGTAGACAGGGAGGAATCAGACAGCATACTGAAGACAGGGAGGAATCAGACAGCATACTGTAGACATGGAGGAATCAGACAGAGCACAGCATACTGTAGACAGGGAGGAATCAGACAGCATACTGAAGACAGGGAGGAATCAGACAGCATACTGTAGACAGGAGGAATCAGACAGCATACTGAAGACAGGGAGGAATCAGACAGAGCACAGCATACTGTAGACAGGGAGGAATCAGACAGCATACTGTAGACAGGGAGGAATCAGACAGCATACTGTAGACAGGGAGGAATCAGACAGCATACTGTAGACAGTGGAGGAATCAGACAGCATACTGTAGACAGGGAGGAATCAGACAGCATACTGTAGACAGGGAGGAATCAGACAGAGCACAGCATACTGTAGACAGGGAGGATTCAGACAGCATACTGTAGACAGGGAGGAATCAGACAGCATACTGTAGACAGTGGAGGAATCAGACAGCATACTGTAGACAGTGGAGGAATCAGACAGCATACTGAAGACAGGGAGGAATCAGACAGAGCACAGCATACTGTAGACAGGAGGAATCAGACAGCATACTGTAGACAGGGAGGAATCAGACAGCATACTGAAGACAGGGAGGAATCAGACAGCATACTGTAGACAGTGGAGGAATCAGACAGCATACTGTAGACAGTGGAGGAATCAGACAGCATACTGTAGACAGGGAGGAATCAGACAGCATACTGAAGACAGGAGGAATCAGACAGCATACTGTAGACAGTGGAGGAATCAGACAGCATACTGTAGACAGTGGAGGAATCAGACAGCATACTGTAGACAGTGGAGGAATCAGACAGCATACTGTAGACAGTGGATGAATCAGACAGCATACTGTAGACAGTGGAGGAATCAGACAGCATACTGTAGGCAGGGAGGATTCAGACAGCATACTGTAGACAGGGAGGAATCAGACAGCATACTGTAGACAGGGAGGAATCAGACAGCATACTGTAGACAGGGAGGAATCAGACAGAGCACAGCATACTGAAGACAGGGAGGAATCAGACAGCATACTGAAGACAGGGAGGAATCAGACAGCATACTGTAGACAGGGAGGAATCAGACAGCATACTGTGGACAGGGAGGAATCAGACAGCATACTGTAGACAGGAGGAATCAGACAGCATACTGTAGACAGGGAGGAATCAGACAGCATACTGTAGACAGGGAGGAATCAGACAGCATACTGTGGACAGGAGGAATCAGACAGCATACTGAAGACAGGAGGAATCAGACAGCATACTGTAGACAGTGGAGGAATCAGAGAGCATACTGTAGACTGGGAGGAATCAGACAGCATACTGTAGACAGGGAGGAATCAGACAGAGCACAGCATACTGTAGACAGGGAGGATTCAGACAGCATACTGAAGACAGGGAGGAATCAGACAGAGCACAGCATACTGTAGACAGGGAGGAATCAGACAGCATACTGTAGACAGGGAGGAATCAGACAGAGCACAGCATACTGTAGACAGGGAGGATTCAGACAGCATACTGAAGACAGGGAGGAATCAGACAGCATACTGTAGACATGGAGGAATCAGACAGAGCACAGCATACTGTAGACAGGGAGGAATCAGACAGCATACTGTAGACAGTGGAGGAATCAGACAGCATACTGGAGACAGGGAGGAATCAGACAGAGCACAGCATACTGTAGACAGTGAGGATTCAGACAGCATACTGAAGACAGGGAGGAATCAGACAGCATACTGTAGACAGTGGAGGAATCAGACAGCATACTGTAGACAGGGAGGAATCAGACAGCATACTGTAGACAGGGAGGAATCAGACAGAGCACAGCATACTGTAGACAGGGAGGAATCAGACAGCATACTGTAGACAGGGAGGAATCAGACAGAGCACAGCATACTGTAGACAGGGAGGAATCAGACAGCATACTGTAGACAGGGAGGAATCAGACAGAGCACAGCATACTGTAGACAGGGAGGAATCAGACAGCATACTGTAGACAGGGAGGAATCAGACAGCATACTGTAGACAGGGAGGAATCAGACAGCATACTGTAGACAGGGAGGAATCAGACAGCATACTGTAGACAGGGAGGAATCAGACAGCATACTGAAGACAGGGAGGAATCAGACAGCATACTGTAGACAGGGAGGAATCAGACAGCATACTGTAGACAGGGAGGAATCAGACAGAGCACAGCATACTGTAGACAGGGAGGAATCAGACAGCATACTGTAGACAGGGAGGAATCAGACAGAGCACAGCATACTGTAGACAGGGAGGAATCAGACAGCATACTGTAGACAGGGAGGAATCAGACAGCATACTGTAGACAGGGAGGAATCAGACAGAGCACAGCATACTGTAGACAGGGAGGAATCAGACAGCATACTGAAGACAGGGAGGAATCAGACAGCATACTGTAGACAGGGAGGAATCAGACAGCATACTGAAGACAGGGAGGAATCAGACAGAGCACAGCATACTGTAGACAGGGAGGAATCAGACAGCATACTGTAGACAGGGAGGAATCAGACAGCATACTGAAGACAGGAGGAATCAGACAGCATACTGTAGACAGTGGAGGAATCAGACAGCATACTGAAGACAGGGAGGAATCAGACAGCATACTGTAGACAGGGAGGAATCAGACAGAGCACAGCATACTGTAGACAGGGAGGATTCAGACAGCATACTGTAGACAGGGAGGAATCAGACAGCATACTGTAGACAGTGGAGGAATCAGACAGCATACTGTAGACAGTGGAGGAATCAGACAGCATACTGAAGACAGGGAGGAATCAGACAGAGCACAGCATACTGTAGACAGGGAGGAATCAGACAGCATACTGTAGACAGGGAGGAATCAGACAGCATACTGAAGACAGGGAGGAATCAGACAGCATACTGTAGACAGTGGAGGAATCAGACAGCATACTGTAGACAGTGGAGGAATCAGACAGCATACTGTAGACAGGGAGGAATCAGACAGCATACTGAAGACAGGGAGGAATCAGACAGCATACTGTAGACAGTGGAGGAATCAGACAGCATGCTGTAGACAGTGGAGGAATCAGACAGCATACTGTAGACAGTGGAGGAATCAGACAGCATACTGTAGACAGTGGATGAATCAGACAGCATACTGTAGACAGTGGGGAATCAGACAGCATACTGTAGGCAGGGAGGATTCAGACAGCATACTGTAGACAGGGAGGAATCAGACAGCATACTGTAGACAGGGAGGAATCAGACAGCATACTGTAGACAGGGAGGAATCAGACAGAGCACAGCATACTGTAGACAGGGAGGAATCAGACAGCATACTGTAGACAGGGAGGAATCAGACAGCATACTGTAGACAGGGAGGAATCAGACAGCATACTGTAGACAGGGAGGAATCAGACAGCATACTGTAGACAGGGAGGAATCAGACAGCATACTGTAGACAGGGAGGAATCAGACAGCATACTGTAGACAGTGAGGAATCAGACAGCAAAGAAAAAATAGAGAGACAGAGGAGAGAGAGAGAGAGAGAGAGAGAGAGAGAGAGAGAGAGAGAGAGAGAGAGAGAGAGAGAGAGAGAGAGAGAGAGAGAGAGAGAGAGAGAGAGAGAGGTGGGGAGATGGAGGGATAGAGAGGGGGAATGGAGAGACAGAGAGAAAGAGGAGAGAGAGAGAGAGAGAGAGAGAGAGAGAGAGAGAGAGAGAGAGATTGGGGAGATGGAGAGATAGAGAGGGGGACAGAAACAGGTGGATAGAGAGAGAAAGTTAGGGAGAGAAAGAGATAGGGATAGAGAGGGGGATAGAAGGAGAGGGAAAGAGAAAGAGAAAGAGGGCTAGAGAGAGGGATGGATGGAGAGGGAGAGAGAAAGATGAGGAGAGAGAGATAGGAAGAGAGAGAGAAAGACAGAGAGAGGGGAGAGAGATGGAGGGAGGGATCGGGAGAAAGAGAGAGAGAGAGAAACCATTTGGAAACCTACCAAAAAACAATTAGACAATTTCCTGGGTAAAACGTTCCACTGCAATAGTGAAGGTGTAAATTTGGCAGTAGAAAATCTTAACAGTTTATTTGACCTCTCAGCTTCCCTATCAGATCTAAAAATCTCAAATAGAAAACCGAAGAAAATGAACAACAATGACAAATGGTTTGATGAACATTGCAAAATTCTAAGAAAGCAATTGAGAAACCTGTCCAACCAAAAAGCACAGAGACCCAGAAAACCTGAGTCTACGCCTTCACTATGGTGAATCACTAAAACAATACAGAAATACACTACGGACAACCTGAACCTTCACTATGGTGAATCACTAAAACAATACAGAAATACACTACGGAAAAAGAAGGAACAGCATGTCAGAAATCAGCTCAATGTAATTGAAGAATCCATAGACTCTAACCACTTCTGGGAAAATTGGAAAACACTAAACAAACAACAACACGAAGAATTATCTATCCAAAATGGAGATGTATGGGTAAACCACTTCTCCAATCTTTTTGGCTCTATAACAAAGAACAAAGAGCAAAAACATATAGACATGATCAAATACAAATTTTAGAATCAACTATTAAAGACTACCAGAACCCACTGGATTCTCCAATTACCTTGAATGAGCTACAGGACAAAATAAAAACCCTCCAACCCAAAAAGGCCTGTGGTGTTGATGGTATCCTAAATGAAATGATCAAATATACAGACAACAGATTCCAATTGGCTATACTAAAACTCTTTAACATTATCCTTAGCTCTGGCATCTTCCCCAATATTTGGAACCAAGGACTAATCACCCCAATCCACAAAAATGGAGACAAATTTGCCCTCAATAACTAACGTGGGATATGCGTCAACAGCAACCTTGGGAAAATCCTCTGCATTATCATTAACAGTAGACTCATACATTTCCTCAGTGAAGACAATGTACTGAGCAAATGTCAAATTGTCTTTTTACCAAATTACCGTACAACAGACCACGTATTCACCCTGCACACCCTAATTGACAACCAAACAAACCAAAACAAAGGCAAAGTCTTCTCATGCTTTGTTAATTTCAAAAAAGCCTTCGACTCAATTTGGCATGAGGGTCTGCTATACAAATTGATGGAAAGTGGTGTTGGGGGTAAAACATACGACATTAAAAATCCATGTACACAAACAACAAGTGTGCAAAAAACACACATTTCTTCCCACAGAGCCGTGGGGTGAGACAGGGATGCCGCTTAAGCCCCATCTTCTTCAACATAAATATCAACGAACTGGCGCGGGCACTAGAAATGTCTGCAGCAACCGGCCTCACCCTACTAGAATCTGAAGTCAAATGTTTGCTGTTTGCTGACGATTTGGTGCTTCTGTCACCAACCAAGGAGGGCCTACAGCAGCACCTAGATCTTCTGCACAGATTCTGCCAGACCTGGGCCCTGACAGACCTGGACCCTGACAGTAAATCTCATTAAGACCAAAAATAATGGTATTCCAAAAAAGGTCCAGTCGCCAGGACCACAAATACATATTCCATCTAGACACCGTTGCCCTAGAGCACACAAAAAACTATACATACCTTGGCCTAAACATCAGCACCACAGGTAACTTCCACAAAGCTGTGAACGATCTGAGAGACAAGGCAAGAAGGGCATTCTATGCCATCAAAAGGAACATAAAATGTTAGAACATGTTAGAACATAGAACCCATTGCCCTTTATGGTTGTGAGGTCTGGGGTCCGCTCACCAACCAAGATTTCACAAAATGGGACAAACACCAAATTGAGACTTTGCATGCAGAATTCTGCAAAACATCCTCCGTGTACAACGTAGAACACCAAATAATGCATGCAGAGCAGAATTAGGCCGATACCCACTAATGATCAAAATCCAGAAAAGAGCCGTTAAATTCTACAACCACCTAAAAGGAAGCGATTCCCAAACCTTCCATAACAAAGCCATCACCTACAGAGAGATGAACCTGGAGAAGAGTCCCCTAAGCAAGCTGGTCCTGGGGCTCTGTTCACAAACAGACCCCACAGAGCCCCAGGACAGCAACACAATTAGACCCAACCAAATCATGAGAAAAAAGATCATTCTTTCCAAAAATAATAAATAATAAGATGCAAATTAATTACTTAAAAATGTTTGTTTTTGTTTTAGATTCTGTCTCTTGAAGTGTAACTGTGATAAAAATGACAGACCACTACATTTGTAAGTAGGAAAACCTGCAAAATCGGCAGTGTATCAAATACTTGTTCTCCCCACTGTATATACATAATATTACATACTTTATTCTTTTGAAACTAATGTATGTAAAAAAATGTTTTTTTTAAAAGTGTAATGTTTACTGTTCATTTTTAATGTTTATTTCAGCTTTGTATATTATCTACCTCACTTGCTTTGGCAATGTTAACACATGTTTCCCATGCCAATAAAGCCTCTTGAATTGAATTTGAATTGAGAGAGAGTGAGAGAGAGAGAGAGAGAGAAGAGAGAGAGAGAGAGAGAGAGAGAGAGAGAGAGACAGAGAGAGAGAGAGAGAGAGAGAGAGAGAGAGAGAGAGAGAGAGAGAGAGAGAGAGAGACAGAGACAGAGAGAAAGAGACAGAGAGAAAGAGAGAGAGAGAAAGAGAGAGAGAGAGAGAGAGAGAGAGAGAGAGAGAGAGAGAGAGAGAGAGAGAGAGAGAGAGAGACATGCTCAACATGAGTGTCACATCCTGACCTTAGTTCCTTTTTTATGTCTCTATTTTAGTTTGGTCAGGGCGAGAGTTGGGATGGGTATTCTATGTTTTTGTTCTATGTTTTGTATTTCTGCTTTTGTCCTGGAATAGTTCCCAATCAGAGGTGGTTCCCAATCAGAGGTGCTTCCCAATTAGTTTTTAGAATGAGATAAACACTCGAATCTAAAAAGATTTCCGGACAAGAATTGATGAACAACTATTCATTCAGAAAATACAAAACTTTGCGACTGTCCTTAGAAAGATGTTTTATTTCTCTATTTGGTGAGGTCAGGGTGTGATGTGGGCAATCTATGTTTTGTATTTCTATGGTTTTGACCGACTGTGGTTCCCAATCAGAAGCAGCTGTCTATCGTTGCCTCTGATTGGGAATCATACTTAGGTAGCCTGTTTTCCCCTTCACCTGTGTTGCGAGATCTTGTTTTTTGTTAGCGCTGTGAAGCCGGCAGAACGTGAAGTTTGTCATTCCTGTTTTTGTTTGGTGTTCTGAGTATTAAAGATCATGAACACGTACAATGCAGCACCTTGGTCTACTTCTTCAGACGAACGTTACAGAGCCTCAGGTTAAGAAGTTTTGACTCTAGCGAGCTATCGTTAGCTACACAACAAAGACCTAGCCAGCAGGCTAACAAGCTTGCCAGAAAAAAATTGCCAGAACAAACCTAGCAAGGGGAGTTTATACAACTACATCAAACAACCAAACTGAGTAAACCAAAAAGGAGCACGGAGTCTAACTTTATCCTTGTGTGAAGATTTGTCACTCTTTTTGCTGTTATTATTTATACCCTAATTAGAGCTAGCAACAGCAGCAGACAGACAAACTGGTTGCCGTGGCAACGGGGCAGCAGGACAGAGCAGCAGAGCCCGCAGGCACCATGTCCCCACTCACCCTCAGCGCTGAATCCATTCTCTAACCTCCAGAAGCCACAAAATGACACAACGAGGAAAGCTTTTGAATAGAAACTACTGAAGGGGAGGTCAGAAACCCTTTTCGCAAACTTCTGCAGACTTCTACAGAAACGGTGATGTGAGTAATCTCATCTTCCTCACTGAACCAGCCAAATACCTGGCGCTCAGCAGTCTGCTCTCACTACCCCATCCATAAAGAAAGAGGGAATCTGTAATGGGTGGAAGCTGAAAGTCAAAGAGACAGACAACCCTGACAGCACCATGATAACAATCAACCTCTACTAGACTGGGACTGTCATGGTGCAAGGTAACCTTAGGCTGTTTGAAACAGACTTTCAGACCGTTAAGGAGAGAGCAGAGAGAGAGAAGGACACCACCAGTGACATGCCCTCCCACAAGACAAACTCCACCAGCACCACCCTCACCCCTACTCTCCCCACTCAAAAAGGCACATCCTGCACCAGCCTCACCCCTACCCCCCCCAAAAAAGGCACATCCAGCACCTCTCTTCCCACCATAGTGGAGGACACACGCCCCAGGAGGAGAGCGACCCCTCAGCGCAGAGCAGGCTCAGACCCTCCTCACCACCATGGCTGCCATGAGGGATGAGTTCACCAGACTGAAGGGAGAGTGTAAGCAAACAGCAACCAGACATCCTTAGAGGGGTTCCTAACCAAGGTGTAAACAACAACCAGACATCCTTAGAGGAGCTCCTAACCAAGGTGTAAACAGCAACCAGACATCCTTAGAGGAGCTCCTAACCAAGGTGTAAACAGCAACCAGACATCCTTAGAGGAGCTCCTAACCAAGGTGTAAACAGCAACCAGACATCCTTAGAGGAGCTCCTAACCAAGGTGTAAACAGCAACCAGACATCCTTAGAGGAGCTCCTAACCAAGGTGTAATCAGCAACCAGACATCCTTAGAGGAGCTCCTAACCAAGGTGTAAACAGCAACCAGACATCCTTAGAGGAGCTCCTAACCAAGGAGTAAACAGCAACCAGACATCCTTATTGGAGCTCCTAACCAAGGTGTAATCAGCAACCAGACATCCTTAGAGGAGCTCCTAACCAAGGTGTAAACAGCAACCAGACATCCTTAGAGGAGCTCCTAACCAAGGTGTAAACAGCAACCAGACATCCTTAGAGGAGCTCCTAACCAAGGTAAACAGCAACCAGACATCCTTAGAGGAGCTCCTAACCAAGGTGTAAACAGCAACCAGACATCCTTAGAGGAGCTCCTAACCAAGGTGTAAACAGCAACCAGACATCCTTAGAGGAGCTCCTAACCAAGGTGTGAACAGCAACCAGACATCCTTAGAGGAGCTCCTAACCAAGGTGTAAACATCAACCAGACATCCTTAGAGTAGCTCCTAACCAAGGTGTGAACAGCAACCAGACATCCTTAGAGTAGCTCCTAACCAAGGTGTAAACATCAACCAGACATCCTTAGAGGGTTCCTCACCAAGATGTAAACAGCAACCAGACATCCTTAGAGGAGCTCCTAACCAAGGTGTAAACAGCAACCAGACATCCTTAGAGGAGCTCCTAACCAAGGTGTAAACAGCAACCAGACATCCTTAGAGGAGCTCCTAACCAAGGTGTAAACAGCAACCAGACATCCTTAGAGGAGCTCCTAACCAAGGTGTAAACAGCAACCAGACATCCTTAGAGGAGCTCCTAACCAAGGTGTAAACAGCAACCAGACATCCTTAGAGGAGCTCCTAACCAAGGTGTAAACAGCAACCAGACATCCTTAGAGGAGCTCCTAACCAAGGTGTAAACATCAACCAGACATCCTTAGAGTAGCTCCTAACCAAGGTGTGAACAGCAACCAGACATCCTTAGAGTAGCTCCTAACCAAGGTGTAAACAGCAACCAGACATCCTTAGAGGAGCTCCTAACCAAGGTGTAAACAGCAACCAGACATCCTTAGAGGAGCTCCTAACCAAGGTGTAAACAGCAACCAGACATCCTTAGAGGAGCTCCTAACCAAGGTGTAAACAGCAACCAGACATCCTTAGAGGAGCTCCTAACCAAGGTGTAAACAGCAACCAGACATCCTTAGAGGAGCTCCTAACCAAGGTGTAAACAGCAACCAGACATCCTTAGAGGAGCTCCTAACCAAGGTGTGAACAGCAACCAGACATCCTTAGAGGAGCTCCTAACCAAGGTGTAAACATCAACCAGACATCCTTAGATTAGCTCCTAACCAAGGTGTAAACATCAACCAGACATCCTTAGAGGGGTTCCTAACCAAGGTGTAAACAGCAACCAGACATCCTTAGAGGAGCTCCTAACCAAGGTGTAAACAGCAACCAGACATCCTTAGAGGGGTTCCTAACCAAGGTGTAAACAGCAACCAGACATCCTTAGAGGAGCTCCTAAGCAAGGTGTAAACAGCAACCAGACATCCTTAGAGGAGCTCCTAACCAAGGTGTAAACAGCAACCAGACATCCTTAGAGGAGCTCCTAACCAAGGTGTAAACAGCAACCAGACATCCTTAGAGGAGCTCCTAACCAAGGTGTAAACAGCAACCAGACATCCTTAGAGGGGTTCCTAACCAAGGTGTAAACAGCAACCAGACATCCTTAGAGGAGCTCCTAACCAAGGTGTAAACAGCAACCAGACATCCTTAGAGGGGTTCCTAACCAAGGTGTAAACAACAACCAGACATCCTTAGAGGAGCTCCTAACCAAGGTGTAAACAACAACCAGACATCCTTAGAGGAGCTCCTAACCAAGGTGTAAACAGCAACCAGACATCCTTAGAGGGGTTCCTAACCAAGGTGTGGACAGAGCAGGACAGCAGCCTTGCAACACAGCTTAAAGAGGTTCAGCAACAGGGAGACGGACACGAGAGAGAGCTGACTGATCTAACACAGGAGATGAGAGAGCTGACTGATTTAACACAGGAGGAGAGAGAGCTGACTGATCTAACACAGGAGGAGAGAGAGAGCTGATTGATCTAACACAGGAGGAGAGAGAGATGACTGATCGAACAAAGGAGATGAGAGAGCTGACTGATTTAACACAGGAGGAGAGAGAGCTGACTGATCTAACACAGGAGGAGAGAGAGAGCTGACTGATCTAACACAGGAGATGAGAGAGCTGACTGATTTAACACAGGAGGAGAGAGAGCTGACTGATCTAACACAGGAGGAGAGAGAGCTGACTGATCTAACACAGGAGGAGAGAGAGCTAACTGATCTACCACAGGATGAGAGAGAGCTGTCTGATCTAATACAGGAGGAAAGAGAGCTGACTGATCTTACACAGGAGATGAGAGAGCTGACTGATTTAACACAGGAGGAGAGAGAGCTGACTGATCTAACACAGGAGGAGAGAGAGTTGACTGATCTAACACAGGAGGAGAGAGAGAGCTGACTGATCTAACACAGGAGGAGAGAGAGCTGACTGATCTACCACAGGAGGAGAGAGAGCTGACTGATCTAACACAGGAGGAGAGAGAGCTGACTGATCTAACACAGGAGGAGAGAGAGCTGACTGATCTAACACAGGAGGTGAGAGAGCTGACTGATCAAACACAGGAGGAGAGTGAGCTGACTGATCTAACACGGGAGGAGAGAGAGCTGACTGATCTAACACAGGAGGAGAGAGAGAGCTGACTGATCTAACACAGGAGGAGAGAGAGAGCTGACTGATCTAACACAGGAGGAGAGAGAGCTGACTGATCTAACAAAGGAGATGAGAGAGCTGGCTGATCTAACACAGGAGGAGAGAGAGAGCTGACTGATCTAACACAGGAGGAGAGAGAGCTGACTGATCTAACACAGGAGGAGAGAGAGCTGACTGATCTAACACAGGAGGAGGGAGAGCTGATTGATCTAACACACGATGAGAGAGAGCTGACTGATCTAACACAGGAGGAGAGAGAGCTGACTGATCTAACACAGGAGGAGAGAGAGCTGACTTATCTAACACAGGAGGAGAGAGAGAGCTGACTGATCGAACAAAGGAGATGAGAGAGCTGGCTGATCTAACACAGGAGGAGAGAGAGCTGACTGATCTAACACAGGAGGAGAGAGAGAGCTGACTGATCTAACAAAGGAGGCGAGAGAGCTGACTGATCTAACACAGGAGGAGAGAGAGAGCTGACTGATCTAACAAAGGAGCTGAGAGAGCTGACTGATCTAACCAAGGAGGTGAGAGAGAGCTGACTGATCTAACACAGGAGGAGAGAGAGCTGACTGATCTAACACAGGAGATGAGCGAGCTCCAAAAAGACAGACAGAGCAGTGATAACGATCTGACCACACTAAGCGAGGAGCTGCAGGAGAAAGAGACAGGCTGCAGGAGCATCTAGATGACCACTCCATGACAAAGCAGAGGAGCCGACCTCAACCAGCCAGGCCTCCCCAGCCCTGCCTGCTGCACCCCAGCCCCACAGATCAGCCTCCCACTGACAGCGGCACCGGCAGAGACCAGCCACACCCCAGCTCCAACACCCACCAGCCCCCCCTACCCCCTCCAGTCCAGAAGAAACACTGGTTGACATCCTGTTGATGGACTCAAATGGGAAGTTTGTTCAGGAGAATAAACTTTTCTCTAGACACAAAAGGAGGAAGGTGTGGTGCCCAACAACGCAGAGGGCCATGGAGCTGCTTGATAAGGCCCATCTCGGGTCGCCGAGCCACATAATCATACACACCGGAAGCAACGACCTGCGTGCTCAGCAGGAGAGGGTGGCGACTTCACTACGGGGGAGTGATCGTGGTGTCAACCCTTCTACAGAGGAAGGACTTCCACCCTGCCACAATCCAAAGAATAAACGCCAGCCTCTCCCGGGACTGTGCCCTGCGACCCAATGTACACCTGGCACACCATCCCACCCTCGATCTGGACTGAGCCCTACGACCCAATGTACACCTGGCCCACCATCCCACCCTCGATCTGGACTGAGCCCTACGACCCAATGTACACCTGGCCCACCATCCCACCCTCGATCTGGACTGAGCCCTACGACCCAATGTACACCTGGCCCACCATCCCACCCTCGATCTGGACTGTGCCCTGCGACCCAATGTACACCTGGCCCACCATCCCACCCTCGATCTGGACTGAGCCCTGCGACCCAATGCACACCTGGCCCACCATCCCACCCTCGATCTGGACTGAGCCCTACAACCCAATGTACACCTGGCCCACCGTCGATCTGGACTGAGCCCTGCGACCCAATGTACACCTGGCCCACCATCGATCTGGACTGAGCCCGGCGACCCAATATACACCTGGCCCACCATCCCACCCTCGATCTGGACTGAGCCCTGCGACCCAATGTACACCTGGCCCACCATCCCACCCTCGATCTGGACTGAGCCCGGCGACCCAATATACACCTGGCCCACCATCCCACCCTCGATCTGGACTGAGCCCGGCGACCCAATATACACCTGGCCCACCATCCCACCCTCGATCTGGACTGAGCCCGGCGACCCAATATACACCTGGCCCACCAGGTCTCTATGACCATGTTCACCTGTACAGGGAGACAGCCCCCACCACCCCACCCTCGATCTGGACTGAGCCCTGTGACCCAATATACACCTGGCCCACCATCCCACCCTCGATCTGGACTGAGCCCGGCGACCCAATACACACCTGGCCCACCATCCCACCCTCGATCTGGACTGAGCCCGGCGACCCAATATACACCTGGCCCACCATCCCACCCTCGATCTGGACTGAGTCCGGCGACCCAATATACACCTGGCCCACCAGGTCTCTATGACCATGTTCACCTGTACAGGAGACAGTCCCCACCATCCCACCCTCGATCTGGAACGTCTCTATAACCATGTTCTCCTGTACAGGAGACAGTCCCCACCACCCCACCCTCGATCTGGACCGTCTCTATGACCATGTTCACCTGTACAGGAGACAGTCCCCACCCTCGATCTGGACCGTCTCTATGACCATGTTCACCTGTACAGGGAGACAGTCCCCACCATCCCACCCTCGATCTGGACTGTCTCTATGACCCTGTTCACCTGTACAGGAGACAGTCCCCACCACCCCATCCTCGATCTGCACTGTCTCTATGACCATGTTCACCTGTATAGGGAGACAGTCCCCACCATCCCACCCTCCATCTGGACCGTCTCTATGACCATGTTCACCTGTACAGGGAGACAGTCCCCACCACCCCATCCTCGATCTGCACTGTCTCTATGACCATGTTCACCTGTATAGGGAGACAGTCCCCACCATCCCACCCTCGATCTGGACCGTCTCTATGACCATGTTCACCTGTACAGGGAGACAGTCCCCACCACCCCACCCTCGATCTGGACCGTCTCTATGACCATGTTCACCTGTACAGGGAGACAGTCCCCACCATCCCACCCTCGATCTGGACCGTCTCTAGGACCATGTTCACCTGTATAGGGAGACAGTCCCCACCATCCCACCCTCGATCTGGACCGTCTCTATGACCATGTTCACCTGTACAGGGAGACAGTCCCCACCATCCCACCCTCGATCTGGACCGTCTCTATGACCATGTTCACCTACACAGGAGACAGTCCCCACCCTCGATCTGGACCGTCTCTATGACCATGTTCACCTGTACAGGGAGACAGTCCCCACCATCCCACCCTCGATCTGGACTGTCTCTATGACCCTGTTCACCTGTACAGGAGACAGTCCCCCACCCTCGATCTGGACTGTCTCTATGACCATGTTCACCTGTACAGGAGACAGTCCCCACCATCCCACCCTCGATCTGGACCGTCTCTATGACCATGTTCACCTGTACAGGGAGACAGTCCCCACCATCCCACCCTCGATCTGGACTGTCTCTATGACCATGTTCACCTGTACAGGGAGACAGTCCCCACCATCCCACCCTCGATCTGGACCGTCTCTATGACCATGTTCACCTGTACAGGGAGACAGTCCCCACCCTCGATCTGGACCGTCTCTATGACCATGTTCACCTGTACAGGGAGACAGTCCCCACCATCCCACCCTCGATCTGGACTGTCTCTATGACCATGTTCACCTGTACAGGGAGACAGTCCCCACCCTCGATCTGGACCGTCTCTATGACCATGTTCACCTGTACAGGGAGACAGTCCCCACCATCCCACCCTCGATCTGGACCGTCTCTATGACCATGTTCACCTGTATAGGAGACAGTCCCCACCACCCCACCCTCGATCTGGACCGTCTCTATGACCATGTTCACCTGTACAGGGGACGGTCCCCACCACCCCACCCTCGATCTGGACTGTCTCTATGACCATGTTCACCTGTACAGGAGACAGTCCCCACCACCCCACCCTCAATCTGGACCGTCTCTATGACCATGTTCACCTGTACAGGGGAGACAGTCCCCACCCTCGATCTGGACTGTCTCTAGGACCATGTTCACCTGTACAGGGAGACAGTCCCCACCACCCCACCCTCGATCTGGACTGTCTCTAGGACCATGTTCACCTGTACAGGGAGACAGTCCCCACCATCCCACCCTCGATCTGGACCGTCTCTATGACCATGTTCACCTGTACAGGGAGACAGTCCCCACCACCCCACCCTCGATCTGGACTGTCTCTATGACCATGTTCACCTGTACAGGAGACAGTCCCCACCACCCCACCCTCAATCTGGACCGTCTCTATGACCATGTTCACCTGTACAGGGAGACAGTCCCCATTCTTGCCAAGACTCTCAAGGACGTTAAGCCTGACCTCTCAACCCAGGAACATCACTGAGCTACAGAAGGACCACTTCAGGACCAGCTTCAGACCCACACAGACGAGGCCTACCCAGAAACCCAGACATCCTGAAAGAAATTGCTGATGTTGATATTGTAGTAGTACAGGAAACAGTGCAGAGGTGATGTTTCCACTGGCTGTCCACTAGGTTATAGGGAGATAATCATCCCATCCACTGGCTGTCCACTAGGTTATAGGAGATAATCATACCATCCACTGACTGTCCACTAGGTTATAGGGAGATAATCATACCATCCACTGGCTGTCCACTAGGTTATAGGGAGATAATCATACCATCCACTGGCTGTCCACTAGGTTATAGGGAGATAATCATACCATCCACTGGCTGTCCACTAGGTTATAGGGAGATAATCATACCATCCACTGGCTGTCCACTAGGTTACAGGGAGATAATCATACCATCCACTGGCTGTCCACTAGGTTATAGGGAGATAATCATACCATCCACTGGCTGTCCACTAGGTTATAGGGAGATAATCATACCATCCACTGGCTGTCCACTAGGTTATAGGGGGAGATAATCATACCATCCACTGGCTGTCCACTAGGTTATAGGGAGATAATCATCCCATCCACTGGCTGTCCACTAGGTTATAGGGAGATAATCATACCATCCACTGGCTGTCCACTAGGTTATAGGGAGATAATAATCATACCATCCACTGGCTGTCCACTAGGTTATAGGGAGATAATCATACCATCCACTGGCTGTCCACTAGGTTATAGGGAGATAATCATACCATCCACTGACTAGGTTATCATACCATCCACTGGCTGTCCACTAGGTTATAGGAGATAATCATACCATCCACTGGCTGTCCACTAGGTTATAGGGAGATAATCATACCATCCACTGGCTGTCCACTAGGTTATAGGGAGATAATCATACCATCCACTGGCTGTCCACTAGGTTATAGGGAGATAATCATACCATCCACTGGCTGTCCACTAGGTTATAGGGAGATAATCATACCATCCACTGGCTGTCCACTAGGTTATAGGGAGATAATCATACCATCCACTGGCTGTCCACTAGGTTATAGGGAGATAATCATACCATCCACTGGCTGTTATAGGGAGATAATCCACTCCACTGGCTGTACTAGGTTATAGGAGATAATCATACCATCCACTGGCTGTCCACTAGGTTATAGGGAGATAATCATACCATCCACTGGCTGTCCACTAGGTTATAGGGAGATAATCATACCATCCACTGGCTGTCCACTAGGTTATAGGGAGATAATCATACCATCCACTGGCTGTCCACTAGGTTATAGGGAGATAATCATACCATCCACTGGCTGTCCACTAGGTTATAGGGAGATAATCATACCATCCACTGGCTGTCCACTAGGTTATAGGGAGATAATCATACCATCCACTGGCTGTCCACTAGGTTATAGGGAGATAATCATACCATCCACTGGCTGTCCACTAGGTTATAGGGAGATAATCATACCATCCACTGGCTGTCCACTAGGTTATAGGGAGATAATCATACCATCCACTGGCTGTCCAGATAATCATACCATCCACTGGCTGTCCACTAGGTTATAGATAATCATACCATCCACTGGCTGTCCACTAGGTTATAGGGAGATAATCATACCATCCACTGGCTGTCCACTAGGTTAATCATAGGGAGGTTATAATCATACCATCCACTGGCTGTCCACTAGGTTATAGGGAGATAATCATACCATCCACTGGCTGTCCACTAGGTTATAGGGAGATAATCATACCATCCACTGGCTGTCCACTAGGTTATAGGGAGATAATCATACCATCCACTGGCTGTCCACTAGGTTATAGGGAGATAATCATACCATCCACTGGCTGTCCACTGGGTTATAGGGAGATAATCATTCCACTAGGTTACTAGGTTATAGGGAGATAATCATACCATCCACTGGCTGTCCACTAGGTTATAGGGAGATAATCATACCATCCACTGGCTGTCCACTAGGTTATAGGGAGATAATCATACCATCCACTGGCTGTCCACTAGGTTATAGGGAGATAATCATACCATCCACTGGCTGTCCACTAGGTTATAGGGAGATAATCATACCATCCACTGGCTGTCCACTAGGTTATAGGGAGATAATCATACCATCCACTGGCTGTCCACTAGGTTATAGGGAGATAATCATACCATCCACTGGCTGTCCACTAGGTTATAGGGAGATAATCATACCATCCACTGGCTGTCCACTAGGTTATAGGAGATAATCATATCCATCCACTGGCTGTCATACCATCCACTGGCTGTCCACTAGGTTATAGGGAGATAATCATACCATCCACTGGCTGTCCACTAGGTTATAGGGAGATAATCATACCATCCACTGGCTGTCCACTAGGTTATAGGGAGATAATCATACCATCCACTGGCTGTCCACTAGGTTATAGGAGATAATCATACCATCCACTGGCTGTCCACTAGGTTATAGGAGATAATCATACCATCCACTGGCTGTCCACTAGGTTATAGGGAGATAATCATACCATCCACTGGCTGTCCACTAGGTTATAGGGAGATAATCATACCATCCACTGGCTGTCCACTAGGTTATAGGGAGATAATCATACCATCCACTGGCTGTCCACTAGGTTATAGGGAGATAATCATACCATCCACTGGCTGTCCACTAGGTTATAGGGAGATAATCATACCATCCACTGGCTGTCCACTAGGTTATAGGGAGATAATCATACCATCCACTGGCTGTCCACTAGGTTATAGGGAGATAATCATACCATCCACTGGCTGTCCACTAGGTTATAGGGAGATAATCATACCATCCACTGGCTGTCCACTAGGTTATAGGGAGATAATCATACCATCCACTGGCTGTCCACTAGGTTATAGGGAGATAATCATACCATCCACTGGCTGTCCACTAGGTTATAGGAGATAATCATACCATCCACTGGCTGTCCACTAGGTTATAGGGAGATAATCATACCATCCACTGGCTGTCCACTAGGTTATAGGGAGATAATCATACCATCCACTGGCTGTCCACTAGGTTATAGGGAGATAATCATACCATCCACTGGCTGTCCACTAGGTTATAGGGAGATAATCATACCATCCACTGGCTGTCCACTAGGTTATAGGGAGATAATCATACCATCCACTGGCTGTCCACTAGGTTATAGGGAGATAATCATACCATCCACTGGCTGTCCACTAGGTTATAGGGAGATAATCATACCATCCACTGGCTGTCCACTAGGTTATAGGGAGATAATCATACCATCCACTGGCTGTCCACTAGGTTATAGGGAGATAATCATACCATCCACTGGCTGTCCACTAGGTTATAGGGAGATAATCATACCATCCACTGGCTGTCCACTAGGTTATAGGGAGATAATCATACCATCCACTGGCTGTCCACTAGGTTATAGGGAGATAATCATACCATCCACTGGCTGTCCACTAGGTTATAGGGAGATAATCATACCATCCACTGGCTGTCCACTAGGTTATAGGGAGATAATCATACCATCCACTGGCTGTCCACTAGGTTATAGGGAGATAATCATACCATCCACTGGCTGTCCACTAGGTTATAGGGAGATAATCATACCATCCACTGGCTGTCCACTAGGTTATAGGGAGATAATCATACCATCCACTGGCTGTCCACTAGGTTATAGGGAGATAATCATACCATCCACTGGCTGTCCACTAGGTTATAGGGAGATAATCATACCATCCACTGGCTGTCCACTAGGTTATAGGGAGATAATCATACCATCCACTGGCTGTCCACTAGGTTATAGGGAGATAATCATACAATCCACTGGCTGTCCACTAGGTTATAGGGGCCATCCACTGGCTGTCCACTAGGTTATAGGGAGATAATCATACCATCCACTGGCTGTCCACTAGGTTATAGGGAGATAATCATACCATCCACTGGCTGTCCACTAGGTTATAGGGAGATAATCATACCATCCACTGGCTGTCACTAGGTTATAGGGAGATAATCATACCATCCACTGGCTGTCCACTAGGTTATAGGAGATAATCATACCATCCACTGGCTGTCCACTTATAGGAGGTTATAGGGAGATAATCATACCATCCACTGGCTGTCCACTAGGTTATAGGAGATAATCATACCATCCACTGGCTGTCCACTAGGTTAGGGAGATAATCATACCATCCACTGGCTGTCCACTAGGTTATAGGGAGATAATCATACCATCCACTGGCTGTCCACTAGGTTATAGGTAATATACCATCCACTGGCTGTCCACTAGATAATCATACCATCCACTGGCTGTCCACTAGGTTATAGGGAGATAATCATACCATCCACTGGCTGTCCACTAGGTTATAGGGAGATAATCATACCATCCACTGGCTGTCCACTAGGTTATAGGGAGATAATCATACCATCCACTGGCTGTCCACTAGGTTATAGGGAGATAATCATACCATCCACTGGCTGTCCACTAGGTTATAGGGAGATAATCATACCATCCACTGGCTGTCCACTAGGTTATAGGAAGATAATCATACCATCCACTGGCTGTCCACTAGGTTATAGGGAGATAATCATACCATCCACTGGCTGTCCACTAGGTTATAGGGAGATAATCATACCATCCACTGGCTGTCCACTAGGTTATAGGGAGATAATCATACCATCCACTGGCTGTCCACTAGGTTATAGGGAGATAATCATACCATCCACTGGCTGTCCACTAGCTGTCCACTAGGTTACAGGGAGATAATCATCCCATCCACTGGTTCCACTAGGGGAGATAATCATACCATCCACTGGCTGTCCACTAGGTTATAGGGAGATAATCATACCATCCACTGGCTGTCCACTAGGTTATAGGGAGATAATCATACCATCCACTGGCTGTCCACTAGGTTATAGGGAGATAATCATACCATCCACTGGCTGTCCACTAGGTTATAGGGAGATAATCATACCATCCACTGGCTGTCCACTAGGTTATAGGAGATAATCATACCATCCACTGGCTGTCCACTAGGTTATAGGGAGATAATCATACCATCCACTGGCTGTCCACTAATCAATACCATCCACTGGCTGTCCACTAGGTTATAATCATACCATCCACTGGCTGTCCACTGAGGTTATAAGATAATCATACCATCCACTGGCTGTCCACTAGGTTATAGGGAGATAATCATACCATCCACTGGCTGTCCACTAGGTTATAGGGAGATAATCATACCATCCACTGGCTGTCCACTAGGTTATAGGAGATAATCATACCATCCACTGGCTGTCCACTAGGTTATAGGGAGATAATCATACCATCCACTGGCTGTCCACTAGGTTATAGGGAGATAATCATACCATCCATCCACTGGCATACCATCCACTGTCCACTAGGTTATAGGGAGATAATCATACCATCCACTGGCTGTCCACTAGGTTATAGGGAGATAATCATACCATCCACTGGCTGTCCACTAGGTTATAGGAGATAATCATACCATCCACTGGCTGTCCACTAGGTTATAGGGAGATAATCATACCATCCACTGGCTGTCCACTAGGTTATAGGGAGATAATCATACCATCCACTGGCTGTCCACTAGGTTATAGGGAGATAATCATATCCACTGGCTGTCCACTACCATAATCCATCTGGCTGTCCACTAGGTTATAGGGAGATAATCATACCATCCACTGGCTGTCCACTAGGTTATAGGAGATAATCATACCATCCACTGGCTGTCCACTAGGTTATAGGGAGATAATCATACCATCCACTGGCTGTCCACTAGGTTATAGGAGATAATCATACCATCCACTGGCTGTCCACTAGGTTATAGGGAGATAATCATACCATCCACTGGCTGTCCACTAGGTTATAGGGAGATAATCATACCATCCACTGGCTGTCCACTAGGTTATAGGGAGATAATCATACCATCCACTGGCTGTCCACTAGGTTATAGGAGATAATCATACCATCCACTGGCTGTCCACTAGGTTATAGGGAGATAATCATACCATCCACTGGCTGTCCACTAGGTTATAGGGAGATAATCATACCATCCACTGGCTGTCCACTAGGTTATAGGAGATAATCATACTATTATAGGAGATAATCATACCATCCACTGGCTGTCCACTAGGTTATAGGGAGATAATCATACCATCCACTGGTTCCATAGGTTATAGAGATAATCATACCATCCACTGGCTGTCCACTAGGTTATAGGGAGATAATCATACCATCCACTGGCTGTCCACTAGGTTATAGGGAGATAATCATACCAATCACTGGCTGTCCACTAGGTTATAGGGAGATAATCATACCATCCACTGGCTGTCCACTAGGTTATAGGGAGATAATCATACCATCCACTGGCTGTCCACTAGGTTATAGGGAGATAATCATACCATCCACTGGCTGTCCACTAGGTTATAGGAGATAATCATACCATCCACTGGCTGTCCACTAGGTTATAGGGAGATAATCATACCATCCACTGGCTGTCCACTAGGTTATAGGGAGATAATCATACCATCCACTGGCTGTCCACTAGGGAGATAATCATACCATCCACTGGCCGTCCACTAGGTTATAAGATAATCATACCATCCACTGGCTGTCCACTAGGTTATAGGGAGATAATCATACCATCCACTGGCTGTCCACTAGGTTATAGGGAGATAATCATACCATCCACTGGCTGTCCACTAGGTTATAGGAAGATAATCATACCATCCACTGGCTGTCCACTAGGTTATAGGAGATAATCATACCATCCACTGGCTGTCCACTAGGTTATAGGGAGATAATCATACCATCCACTGGCTGTCCACTAGGTTATAGGGAGATAATCATACCATCCACTGGCTGTCCACTAGGTTATAGGGAGATAATCATACCATCCACTGGCTGTCACTAGGTTATAGGGAGATAATCATACCATCCACTGGCTGTCCACTAGGTTATAGGGAGATAATCATCCATCCACTGGCTGTCACTAGGTTATAGGGAGATAATCATACCATCCACTGGCTGTCCACTAGGTTATAGGAGATAATCATACCATCCCCTGGCTGTCCACTAGGTTATAGGAGATAATCATACCATCCACTGGCTGTCCACTAGGTTATAGGGAGATAATCATACCATCCACTGGCTGTCCACTAGGTTATAGGAGATAATCATACCATCCACTGGCTGTCCACTGGTTATAGGGAGATAATCATACCATCCACTGGCTGTCCACTAGGTTATAGGAGATAATCATACCATCCACTGGCTGTCCACTAGGTTATAGGAGATAATCATACCATCCACTGGCTGTCCACTAGGTTATAGGGAGATAATCATACCATCCACTGGCTGTCCACTAGGTTATAGGAGATAATCATACCATCCACTGGCTGTCCACTAGGTTATAGGGAGATAATCATACCATCCACTGGCTGTCCACTGGTTATAGGAGATAATCATACTATCCACTGGCTGTCCAATGCTATGTTATAGGGAGATAATCATACCATCCACTGGCTGTCCACTAGGTTATAGGAGATAATCATACCATCCACTGGCTGTCCACTAGGTTATAGGAGATAATCATCCCATCCACTGGCTGTCCACTAGGTTATAGGGAGATAATCATACCATCCACTGGCTGTCCACTAGGTTATAGGGAGATAATCATACCATCCACTGGCTGTCCACTAGGTTATAGGAGATAATCATACCATCCACTGGCTGTCCACTAGGTTATAGGGAGATAATCATACCATCCACTGGCTGTCCACTAGGTTATAGGGAGATAATCATACCATCCACTGGCTGTCCACTAGGTTATAGGGAGATAATCATACCATCCACTGGCTGTCCACTAGGTTATAGGAGATAATCATACCATCCACTGGCTGTCCACTAGGTTATAGGGAGATAATCATACCATCCACTGGCTGTCCACTAGGTTATAGGGAGATAATCATACCATCCACTGGCTGTCCACTAGGTTATAGGGAGATAATCATACCATCCACTGGCTGTCCACTAGGTTATAGGGAGATAATCATACCATCCACTGGCTGTCCACTAGGTTATAGGGAGATAATCATAC
>NW_026282085.1:0-15386 GCF_023373465.1 Oncorhynchus keta | reverse complement strand
AGGATCAGGACTGGCTAATCCTGCTATAGGTGAAGTGCACGGACCAAGTTCAGCTAAATGATGGTGTTCTGTGTTCTGTGCTCTGTGCTCTGTATTCTGTGCTCTGTGTTCTGTGTTCTGTGTTCTGTGCTCTGTGTTCTGTGTTCTGTGCTCTGTCTCTGGTCTCTAGATGGGAGGGATGGAGTCAGTGATCACAGGATTGATGGATGAGTTCAAGTTTCTCCACAAACACCGGGAACTCTTCACCCTCTTCATCGTTGTGTCCACCTTCCTCATCTCACTGTTCTGTGTCACTAATGTAAGTGGACGAAAAAAATGTGTGCGTAAAGTTATTCCTCAAGCATCTCAGGAATTTGCATGAATGACACATGGCTAATATAAGAGACATCAAATGGAACCTCTCCTCTCCTCTCCTCTCCTCTCCTCTCCTCTCCTCTCCTCTCCTCTCTCCTCTCCCTCTCTCCTCTCTCTCCTCTCCTCTCTCCTCCTCTCCCTCTCCTTCCTCTCCTCTCCCTCCCTCTCCCCTCTACTCTCCCTCTTCTCTTCTCTTCTCCTCTCCTCTCCGCTCCTCCCTCCCCTTCTCTTCTCTTTCTCTTCTCTCTTTCTCTTCTCTTTCTCTTCTCTTCTCCTCTCTTCCTCTCCTCTCCTCTCCTCTCCTCTCCTCTCCTCTCCTCTCCCTCTCCTCTCCTCTCCCTCTCCTCTCCTCTCCTCCTCCTCTCCTCCTCTCCTCTCCTCTCCTCTCCTTTCCTCTCCTCTCCTCTCCTCTCCTCTCTTCTCTTCTCTTCTCAACTCTCTCTCCTCTCCTCCTCCTCTCCCTCTCCTTTCCTCTCCTCTCCTCTCCTCCCTCTCCTCTCCTCTACTCTCCTCTCTTTCTCTTTCTCTCCTCTCCGCTCCCCCCCTCCCCTTCTCTTTCTCTTCTCTTCTCTTCTCCTCTCTTCTCCCTCCTCTCCTCTCCTCTCCTTCCCTCTCCTCTCCCTCCTCTCCTCTCTCTCTTCTCCTCTCCTCTCCTCCTCTCTCCTTTTCCTTTCCTCTCCCTCTCCTCTCTTCTCTTCTCAACTCTTCTGTTCTCTCCTCTCCTCTCCTCTCCTCTCCCTCTCCCTCTCCTCTCCTTCCTCCTTTCCTCTCCCTCCTCTCCCTCCCTCCCTCTACTCTCCTCTCTTCTCTTCTCTTCTTCTCTTCTCTCTTCTCCTTTCCTTCTCCGCCCTCCCATTCTCTTCTCTTCTCTTCTTTCTCTTCTCTCTCTCTTCTCTTCTCTTCTCCTTCTCCTTCTTTCTCTCTCTCTTCTCTCCTCTCTCTTCCTCTCCTTCTCCTTTTCCCTCTCCTTCTCCTCTCTTCTCTTCTCAACTTCCTGTTCTTCCTCCTCTCCTCTCCTCTTCTCTTCTCTCTCTTCTCTCTTCTCTTCTTTCTATTCTCTTCTCCTTCCTCTCCTTCCTCTCCCTCCTCTCCTCCTCCTCTCCTCTCCTCTCCTCTTCCTCTCCTCTCCTCTCCTCTCCTCTCCCTCTCTTCTTCTTCTTCTTCCTCTTTCTCCTCCTCTCCTTCCTTCCCTTCCTCTTTCCTCTCTCCCTCTCCTCTCCTCTCCTCTCCTCTCCTCTCCAGGGTGGTATCTATGTGTTCACTCTGCTGGACCATTTTGCTGCTGGGACATCCATTCTCTTTGGAGTGCTTATTGAGGCCATCGGCATCGCCTGGTTCTACGGTGAGGAGGGGAGAGGAGGTGGGGGGAGGATGGGAGAGGAGGAGGGGAGGAGCAGGAGGAGGGGGAAGGAGCGGAACGAGGAAAGGCACAGGAAGGGGTGCTCCTGCCTA
Source organism: Oncorhynchus keta (assembly GCF_023373465.1). NCBI lineage: Eukaryota > Metazoa > Chordata > Actinopteri > Salmoniformes > Salmonidae > Oncorhynchus > Oncorhynchus keta. The sequence continues at coordinate 13,580 of NW_026282085.1, read as the reverse complement.
GTTATACGGTGAGGTGTAGGGAGTAGGAGGATGGGTAGTGGGAGGAGAAGGGACCCCTTCCTGATTCTACAGAAGAGGAGGGGTAAGGAGGAGATGGGATGGGGGGGGGACTCCTGTCTTGTTCTACAGAAGAAGAGGAGTGAGGATGGGTGAGTAGGGAGGAGGAGGAGGAGGGCGGTGTGAGGAGGGAGGGGGTGGGAGGTGAGGAGGAGGGAGGGAGGAGGAGGGAGGAAGGGAGGAGGTGAGGAGGAGGAGGAGGGAGGGAGGAGGTGAGGAGGGAGGGAGGGAGGAGGTGAGGGAGGAGGAGGGGAGGAGGAGGGAGGGAGGAGGTGAGGAGGAGGGAAGAGAAGGGAGGAGGTGAGGGAGGAGGGAGGAGGGAGGGAGGGGGTGAGGGAGGAGGGAGGGAGGGAGGAGGGAGGAGGAGGTGAGGAGGGAGGGAGGGAGGGAGGGAGGGGGTGAGGAGGGAGGAGGGAGGAGGAGGGAGGGGAGGAGGAGGTGAGGAGTGAGGAGGAGGGAGGGAGGAAGAGGTGAGGAGGGGAGACTCTTAGCTCTTCATGGCCATCCAAGCTGATGCCCTATTAGGCCATTGATAGGATCTGATGGGATATCAGTCTGGATCTTCCTCTGCTGTGCCGCCATGCAACACTACCTCATCAGCTGTCAGAGGCCCGGGAGGTAAAACGCCTGTCTCTGGTGTGTTTCTGCCACTCAGAGTGTATGGTCCATATTACTATTTAGTGTTTAGGTGTTTGGACTGACAGAGACACATTACATATAAATAATAGTGTATTGATATTGAATATCTGAGGTCAACATCCCTGTCTGTGGTGGAAAGATTGATATTGTTTTTTTTTGGGGGTCTGTTGTGGTTCTGATGATACTTGGATGTCAGAAATATAAGCTAGGCCCGATGGAAGATTCCCTTGTGCCGTGTCTTTCAATTATAACTTAAAGGGATAGTACACCCAAATGACAATAATAATAATAATATATGCCATTTAGCTGACGCTTTTATCCAAAGCGACTTACAGTCATGTGTGCATACATTCTACGTATGGGTGGTCCCGGGAATCGAACCCACTACCCTGGCGTTACAAGCGCCATGCTCTACCAACTGAGCCACAGAAGGACCACAAACGACACATTGGTTTTCCTAACCCCGTAAAACAGTCTACGGATGAGGTGTGACTGCAACAAGTCAACGTGAGGTGAGCTGTGTTTACCTCAGGTTGACTTGTTGCAGATAGACGGCTGTGTTTACCTCAGGTTGACTTGTTGCAGATAGACGGCTGTGTTTACCTCACGTTGACTTATTGTAGATAGACGGCTGTGTTTACCTCATGTTGACTTGTTGCAGATAGACGGCTGTGTTTACCTCACGTTGACTTGTTGCAGATAGACGGCTGTGTTTACCTCACGTTGACTTGTTGCAGATAGAGACGGCTGTGTTTACCTCAGGTTGACTTGTTGCAGATAGACGCCCGTGTTTACCTCACGTTGACTTGTTGCAGATAGACGGCTGTGTTTACCTCAGGTTGACTTGTTGCAGATAGACGGCTGTGTTTACCTCACGTTGACTTGTTGCAGATAGACGGCTGTGTTTACCTCACGTTGACTTGTTGCAGATAGACGGCTGTGTTTACCTCACGTTGACTTGTTGCAGATAGACGGCTGTGTTTACCTCACGTTGACTTGTTGCAGATAGACGGCTGTATTTACCTAACGTTGACTTGTTGCAGATAGACGCCTGTGTTTACCTCAGGTTGACTTGTTGCAGATAGACGGCTGTGTTTACCTCACGTTGACTTGTTGCAGATAGACGGATGTGTTTACCTCAGGTTGACTTGTTGCAGATAGACGGCTGTGTTTACCTCACGTTGACTTGTTGCAGATAGACGGCTGTGTTTACCTCACGTTGACTTGTTGCAGATAGACGGCTGTGTTTACCTCAGGTTGACTTGTTGCAGATAGACGGCTGTGTTTACCTCACGTTGACTTGTTGCAGATAGACGGCTGTGTTTACCTAACGTTGACTTGTTGCAGATAGACAGCTGTGTGTGATGATGTAGTTCACATTACAATAACTTTTGATGTTCAATTCCCATGTCCTGAAAGAAAAAATGGATTCCCTTCACATGTTCAACTTTACTGACGATTTTGTCACAACAAATGTGGCGTTATATGGTATGTGTGTCGGGCGGGGCAGGGATGTGTGTGTGTGTGTCTCGGGCGGGGCAGGGATGTGTGTGTGTGTGTGTGTGTGTGTCGGGCAGGGCAGGGCAGGGTGTGTGTGTGTGTGTGTGTGTCCACTCTGGTCTTGACACGTGTGCTCTAGTCAACAGCATGCTGGTAGGCTACCATCAGAGATAATCTAGTCAACAGTGCTGGTAGGCTACCTTCAGAGATAATCTAGTCAACAGTGCTGGTAGGATACCTTCAGAGATAACCTAGTCAACAGTGCTGGTAGGCTACCTTCAGAGATAATCTAGTCAACAGTGCTGGTAGGCTACCATCAGAGATAATCTAGTCAACAGTGCTGGTAGGCTACCTTCAGAGATAATCTAGTCAACAGTGCTGGTAGGCTACCTTCAGAGATAATCTAGTCAACAGTGCAGGTAGGCTACCTTCAGAGATAATCTAGTCAACAGTGCAGGTAGGCTACCTTCAGAGATAATCTAGTCAACAGTGCAGGTAGGCTACCTTCAGAGATAATCTAGTCAACAGTGCTGGTAGGCTACCTTCAGAGATAATCTAGTCAACAGTGCAGGTAGGCTACCTTCAGAGATAATCTAGTCAACAGTGCAGGTAGGCTACCATCAGAGATAATCTAGTCAACAGTGCAGGTAGGCTACCTTCAGAGATAATCTAGTCAACAGTGCAGGTAGGCTACCTTCAGAGATAATCTAGTCAACAGTGCTGGTAGGCTACCATCAGAGATAATCTAGTCAACAGTGCAGGTAGAGGTATCTCCTTCAGAGATAATCTAGTCAACAGTGCAGGTAGGCTACCATCAGAGATAATCTAGTCAACAGATAGATTTGTATTTGTCAAACGGCAGCCAAGCCTCAATCATCATGTCACCAGAATAAGACCCTCGGTGTTTATTGAAAAGGCTTTCAATAAACACCGTATTTTCGTCTTTCCTTTACACTTTCTTGTGTGACACTACAGTACGACGAGCAACTTGCTTTGCTCAGACAACATTGAAGTTATCTGAGAGCCCACAGGCATTGATTTACAGCAACGTCTCCAGAGTGAATTCAGGTTAAAAAAAGAACGTCTCCAAAGCTCACTTCTGGTTTAGACTGCTAGTCTGATCTACTATACTGCTGGTCAGGGGTCCAGACAGTGCTGTGTGTGTGTGTGTGTGTGTGTGTGTGTGTGTGTGTGTGTGTGTGTGTGTGCGTGCGTGCGTGTGTGTGTGTTTGTGCATGTCTAACCAGCCTTGTGGCTCGGGGGTCAGTGTGGTCAGCTTGCTGCCCTGCCGTGGTGGCCTCAGCCTGGGAGGGCAGACTACTTTAGCCCCAGGCTTCTCCGGGCCTTTTCCCTGGCTCCATCTCTACTGACAGGTGGCTGTGGCACCCTGTGCCCTCCACAGGAACAGCTGCCTGCTCTCCATAGGCTCCAGTCACATTGGGATTATGCCTGGGCTTTGAGAAGTGCCTCCCAGGCAAGGAACAAAGAGAGAAGGTTGAGTGAGGAGAAGCCCAGATGGGGAAAGCGACTTGATGTGAGTGGTATTAAACACGCTACCAGAATGTTAATATCCTTGTATTTCAAATGTACTGTCGTTTCCTCCGGAGCGAGAGAACACAAAGACAACTATTGTTCATCCACAATGTTTCCTGTCTGCTGTGGTAGAAACCTCTCCTTTCCCTCTCTTTGCTCTGTAAACGATGACTCAAGGCTTCCTGTCTGCTGTGGTAGAAACCTCTCCTTTCCCTCTCTTTGCTCGGTGAACGACGACTCAAGGGTTTGGATCAGGTTAAGGGTTCAATTCCAATTGAAGGTCGTCAATTCAGAAAGTGATTTGATTTTAAACTTCAAAAATGAAAAGAAAACATGTTAAAAATAAATAGCTTTTACTTTTAAGTCTATTGAAAATCAAAGGTAAGTCGCTCTGGATAAGAGCGTCTGCTAAATGACTTAAATGTAAATGTAAATGTAAAGGTCTTTTAAAAAAAAAATACTTCCTGAATTGACAGCTTTCAATTTGAATTGACCCCAACGCTGGTTATAATGACGGACCGTCACACGTTTTGTAACTGCCACGGTTTGAACTCTTCCCTTCAGGAGTGGACCGGTTCAGTGACGACATCGAGGAGATGATCGGACAGAGACCAGGCCTGTACTGGAGACTGTGCTGGAAGTTTGTCAGCCCCTGCTTCCTCCTGGTGAGTTCATGAAGAGAGAAACACCTGGGTCAAACACGGCAAGTATGTTTTAGTTCACCTGGTGCAAAATGGAACCAGGTGAATAGTCCATGCAGCTCTCAGTCATGTCCTTATGACAGCTCTCAGTCATGTCCTTATGGCAGCTCTCAGTCATGTCCTTATGACAGCTCTCAGTCATGTCCTTATGACAGCTCTCAGTCATGTCCTTATGACAGCTCTCAGTCATGTCCTTATGACAGCTCTCAGTCATGTCCTTATGACAGCTCTCAGTCATGTCCTTATGACAGCTCTCAGTCATGTCCTTATGACAGCTCTCAGTCATGTCCTTATGACAGCTCTCAGTCATGTCCTTATGACAGCTCTCAGTCATGTCCTTATGACAGCTCTCAGTCATGTCCTTATGACAGCTCTCAGTCATGTCCTTATGACAGCTCTCAGTCATGTCCTTATGACAGCTCTTAGTCTTGTCCTTATGACAGCTCTCAGTCATGCACACCAAGGTCTAGGCACTAACTACAGTTTGCTAGCTTCAGTAAAAGCTAGTCCATAAGTGTCCTTATGACAGCTCTCAGTCATGTCCTTATGACAGCTCTCAGTCATGTCCTTATGACAGCTCTCAGTCATGTCCTTATGACAGCTCTCAGTCATGTCCTTATGACAGCTCTCAGTCATGTCCTTATGACAGCTCTCAGTCATGTCCTTATGACAGCTCTCAGTCATGTCCTTATGACAGCTCTCAGTCATGTCCTTATGACAGCTCTTAGTCTTGTCCTTATGACAGCTCTCAGTCATGCACACCAAGGTCTAGGCACTAACTACAGTTTGCTAGCTTCAGTAAAAGCTAGTCCATAAGTGTCCTTATGACTTGAAACAGGAAAGTGTCCTAACCCCAAAACCCTCTGTTTCTCCAGTTCATGGTGGTGGTGAGCTTCGCGACCTTTAACCCTCCTAACTACGGGACGTACACGTTTCCCATATGGGCCAACATGATTGGCTGGTGCTTGGCTATATCCTCCATGACCATGGTGCCTCTCTATGCCATCTACAAGATGTGCACCTTACCTGGAAAGTTCTGCGATGTAAGTCTGGTTTATATAAGTCTGGTTTATATAAGTCTGGTTTATATAAGTCTGGTTTATATAAGTGGGAAGTCTGGTTGATATAAGTCTGGTTTATATAAGTCTGGTTTATATAAGTCTGGTTTATAAAAGTCTGGTTAATGTAAGTCTGGTTTATATAAGTTTGGTTTATATAAGTCTGGTTGATATAAGTCTGGTTGATATAAGTCTGGTTTATATAAGTCTGGTTTATATCTGGTTTATATAAGTCTGGTTTATATATCTGGTTGATATAAGTCTGGTTTATATAAGTCTGGTTTATATAAGTGGGAAGTCTGGTCTATATAAGTCTGGTTTATATAAGTCTGGTTTATATAAGTCTGGTTGATATAAGTCTGGTTTATATAAGTCTGGTTTATATAAGTCTGGTTTATAAAGTCTGGTTTATAAAAGTCTGGTTTATATAAGTCTGGTTTATATAAGTTTGGTTTATATAAGTCTGGTTGATATAAGTCTGGTTTATATAAGTCTGGTTTATACTAAGTGGGAAGTCTGGTTTATATAAGTCTGGTTGATATAAGTCTGGTTTATATAAGTCTGGTTTATATAAGTCTGGTTTATATAAGTCTGGTTGATATAAGTCTGGTTTATATAAGTCTGGTTTATACTAGTGGGAAGTCTGGTTTATATAAGTCTGGTTTATATAAGTCTGGTTGATATAAGTCTGTTTGATATAAGTCTGGTTTATATAAGTCTGGTTGATATAAGTCTGGTTGATATAAGTGGGAAGTCTGGTTTGTATTGATATATGCTGCTATGGTGATTAAGCAGACACCTTTAACCAAAGTGATGCCCACTTTTATCAACATCAATGCACAGAAATGTCAACACTGACAGTGACACATATATATTCGGTATGTGAGCAATATGGTTGATGAGCTATAACATCACCAGCAAATCTGAATATCCCAGCTTGGTAATTAATGCACAATGATTTGTATAATGAAGACAAGTTAGTTTCTTTGGTAAGTGATTCCTGTCTTCCTGTAGAGACTGGCCTACGCCATAACGCCTGAGCACGAACACCACCTGGTGGATAACGGAGAAGTTAGGAGGTTTACGGTAAGCTGCTCTTCACTGTTTACTTGACATTACTTAACCTCCCCTACTTATCTTACCCTACCTTACCTTACCCTATCTTACCTTACCTTACCTTACCCCACCTTACCTTACCTTACCTTACCTTACCTTACCTTACCCTACCCTACCTTACCCTACCTTACCCTACCTTACCTTACCTTACTCTACACTACCCCTTACCTTACCCCACCTTACCTTACCTTGCCCTACACTACCTTACCTTACCTTACCTTACCTTACCTTACCTTATCCTACCTTACCTTACCTTACCTTACCTTACCTTACCTTACCCTTACTTATCTTACCTTACCTACCTTACCTTACCTTACCCTACCCTACCCTACCTTACCTTACATTTACCTTACCTTACCTTACCTTACCCCACCTTACCTTATCTTACCCTACCTTACCCTATCCTTACCCCTTACCACCTTACCTTACCCTACCTTACCTTACCTTACCTTACCTTACCCTACCCTACCTTACCTTACCTTACCTTACCCTACCCTACCCTACCCTACCCTACCTACCTTTTACCTTACCCTACCTTACCCTACCTTACCCTACTTACCCTTACCTTACCCTACCCTACCCTCCTACCCTACCCTACCCTACCTTACCTTACCTTACCCTACCCTACCTTACCTTACCCTACCCTACCCTACCTTACCCTACCTTACCTTACCCTACCTTTACCCCTACCCCACCTTACCCTACCCTACCTTACCCTACCTTACCCTTACCCTACACCTTACCTTTTTATCCTTACCTTACCTTTTACCTTACCTTACCTTACCCTACCTTACCTTACCCTATCCTACCTTACCTTACCTTACCTTACCCTACCCTACCCTTACCTTACCTTACCTTATCCTACCTTACCTTACCTTACCTTACCCTACTATCTTTACCTTACCCTACCTTACCTTACCTTACCTTACCTTACCTTACCCTACCCCACCCTACCTTACCTTACCTTACCTTACCTTACCTTTACCTTACCCTACCTTACCTTACCTTACCTTACCCTACCTTACCTTACCTTACCCTACCCTACCTTACCTTTACCTTACCTTACCTTACCTTTTACCTTACCTTACCTTACCTTTACCTTTACCCTACCCTACCCTACCTTACCTTCCCTACCCTACCTTACCTTACCTTACCTTTACCTTACCTTACCTTACCCCTACCCTACCTTTTGCAACCCTCACCCTACCCTACCCTACCCTACCCTACCTTACCTTACCCTACCTTTACCTTACCCTACCCTACCCATACCTTACCCTACCCTACTCTTACCTTATCCTACCTTACCTTACCTTACCTTACCTTACCCTACCTTTACCTTACCTTACCTTACCCTACCTTACCTTTACCTTTACCTCCACCCTCCCCCTACTCTTACCTTATCCTAATCTTTACCTTACCTTACCTTACCCTACCTTACCTTACCTTACCTTTACCTTAATTTTACCTTACCTTACCTTACCCTACCCTACCCTACCTTACCTTACCTTACCTTTACCTTACCTTACCTTTACCCTACCCTACCTTACCTCCACTTACCCTACCCTACCTTACCTTACCTTACCTTTTACCCCTACCCTAACTTACCCAACCCTACCCTACCCTACCCTACCCTACCTTACCTTACCCTACCTTACCTTACCCTACCCTACCTTACTCCTACCCTACCCTACCCTACCTTACCTTACCTTACCTTACCTTACCTTACCTTACCCTACCCTACCTACCTTTACCCTACCCTACCTTACCTTTTACCCTACCTTACCTTACCTTTACTTACTCCTTTACCCTACCCCTTACTTACCTTACCTTACCTTACCTTACCCTACCTTTACCTTACCTTTTACCTTACCTTACCTTACTCCTACCCTACCCTATTCTAATTTACCCTACCTTACCTTACCTTTTACACTACCCTACCTTACCTTACATTACCCTACCCTACCCTACTCCTACCCTACCTTACCTTACCCTACCCTACCCTACCTTACCTTACCTTACCTTACCTTACCCTACCCTACTCTTTACCTTACCCTACCCTACCCTACCTTGGCCTTACCTTTACCTTTTACCTTTTACCCTACCCTACCCTACCTTTACCTTACCTTTTACCTTACCCTACCCTACCCTACCTTTACCTTACCCTACCTTACCTTACCCTACCTTTACCTTTACCTTACTCCTACCTTACCTTTACCTTACCTTACCTTACCTTTACCTTACCCTTACCCTCTACCCTACCTTACCTTTACCTTATCCCCACTTTTACCTTACCTTACCTTTTACCTTACCCTACCTTACCCTACCTTTACCTTACCTTACTCATCCTTACCTTACCCTACTCCTACCCTACTCCCTACCCTGACCCTACCCTAATCTTTACCTTACCTTACCTTACCCACCCTACCTTACCCTACTCCACCTTACCTTACCCTAATCTCTACCTTACTCCACCTTACCTTACTTACCTTACCCTACCTTACCCTACCCTACCCTACCCTACTCCTACCCTACCCTACCCTACCTTACCCTACCTTACCTTACCCTACCTTACCTTACCTTACCTTACCTTACCTTACCCTACCCTACCCTACCTTACCTTACCTTACCTTACCCTACCCTACCCTACCCTACCTTACCCTACCTTACCTTACCTTACCCTACCCTACCTTACCTTACCTACCCTACCCTACCTTACCTTACCCTACCCTACCTTACCTTACCTTACCTTACCTTACCTTACCTTACCCTACCCTACCCTACCTTACCTTACCTTACCCTACCCTACCTTACCTTACCTTACCTTACCCTACCCTACCTTACCTTACCTTACCTTACCTTACCTTACCCTACCCTACCCTACCCTACCCTACCTTACCTTACCTTACCTTACCTTACCTTACCCTACCCTACCCTACCCTACCCTACCTTACCCTACCTTACCCTACCTTACCTTACCCTACCCTACCCTACCTTACCTTACCCTACCCTACCCTACCCTACCCTACCCTACCCTACCTTACCCTACCCTACCCTACCCTACCCTACCTTACCTCCTTACCCTACGATACCTTACCTTACCCTACCTTACCTTACCCTACCTTACCTTACCTTACCTTACCTTACCTTACCTTACCCTACCCTACCCTACCCTACCCTACCTTACCTTACCTTTACCTTACCCTACTCTACCTTACCATCTACCTTACCTTACCTTACCTTACCTTACCTTACCTTACCTCTACCCTACCCTACCTTACCTTACACTTACCTTACCCTACCTTACCTTACCTTACCTTACCTTACCCCACCTTACCTTACCCCACCTTACCCTACCTTACCTTACCTTACCCCTACCTTTACCATACCTTACCTTACCTTACTCCTACCCTACCTTACCTTACCCTACCCTACCTCTACCCTACCCTACCCTACCTTACCTTACCTCTACCCTACCCTACCCTACCTTACCCTACCTTTACCTTATCTTACCCTATTCTAATTCCTACCCTACTCCCTACCCTACCTTTTACTCCACCTTTACCTTTACCCTACCTTTTTTACCTTACCTTAATTCTACCCTACCTTACCTTACCTTTTACCTTTTACCTTTACCTTACCCTACCTTACCTTACCTTTACTCTTACCTTACCTTAATTTTTTACCTACTCCTACCCTACCCTAATTCTACTCCTACCTTACCTTACCTTACCCTACCTTATCTTACCCTACCTTACTCCACCTACTCCACTCCCTACCCTACCCTACCCTACCTTTTACCCTACCTTATCTTACCTTACTCCTACCCCTAATTCCCACCCTACCTTACCCTAATTCTTTATCTTACCTTAATTCTTACCCTACCCTACCCTAATTTTACCTTACTCCTAACACCCTACTCCCTACCCTACCCTACCTTACTCCATCTACCTTACCCACTTTACCCATCTTACCTTACCCTACCCTACCCTACCTACCCTACCCTTACCCACCTTACCTTACCTTACCTTACCTTACCCTACCCCACCCCACCTCATTCCCTACCCTACCCTACCTTTACCTTACCTTACCTTACCTTACCCTACCTTACCTTACCCTATCTTACCTTAACCTTACCCCACCTTACCTTACCCTTACCTTACCTTACCTTACCCTACCCTACCTTACCCTACCTTACCCTACCTTACCTTACCTTACCTTACCCTACCTTAACCTCCCTACCTTACCTTACCTTACCTTACCTTACCACCTTACCTCCTACCTTACCCACCCTACCCTACCTTACCCTACCTTACCCCCTACCTTACCTTACCTTACCTTTTACCCCACCCTACCTTACCCTACCTTACCTTACCTTACCTTACCTTACCTTACCTTACCTTACCTTACCTTACCCTACCTTACCTTACCCTACCTTACCTTACCTTACCTTACCTTACCTTACCTTACCTTACCTTACCTTACCTTACCTTTTACTTATCTTACCTTACCTTACCTTACCTTACCCTACCTACCTTACCTTACCCTACCTTACCTTACCTTACCCTACCCTACCCTACCTTACCCTACCTTACCTTACCTTACCTTACCTTACCCCACCTTACCTTACCTTACCTTGCCCTACCTACCTTACCTTACCTTACCTTACCCTACCTTACCTTACCTTACCTTACCTTACCTTACCTTACCTTACCTTACCTTACCTTACCTTACCCTACCCTACCTTACCTTACCTTACCTTACCTTACCTTTACCTTACCTTACCTTGCCCTACCCTACCTTACCTTACCTTACCTTACCCTACCTTACCTTACCTTACCTTACCTTACCTTACCTTACCCTACCTTACCTTACCTTGCCCCTACACTACCTTACCTTACCTTACCTTACCTTACCTTACCTTACCCTACCCTACCTTACCTTACCTTACCTTAGTGTATTTATTGTCCTTTCCCATTGGTTTCCACAGCTCCAACACTGGATGGTGATCTGAGCCCAGGAAGAAGACAGGGGTCTGTTCACATGGAGGATGGATGGATAGAGAGAGGGAGGGAGGGTGTGAGGGAGGGTGTGAGGGAGAGAGAGGGAGAGAGAGGGAGAGAGAGAGAGAGAGAGAGAGAGAGAGAGAGAGAGAGAGAGAGAGAGAGAGAGAGAGAGGGAGGGGGAGGGATGGATAAGTGAGTGATGGATGGCTAGAGAGAGGGGAGGATGGATGGATAGAGTGAGGGATGGATGGTGAGGATGGATGGAGGGATAGAGTGAGGGATGGATGGAGGAGGTGAGTGATGGATGGCTAGATAGAGGGGAGGATGGATGGATGGAGGGATGGAGGAATGAGTGAGGATGGATGGAGGGATAGAGTGAGGATGGATGGCTAGGGAGGCACAGCAGACATGTGAAGAGAGTTTATACTGTAACAAGAGGAGAGAGAAGTGTTTGAAATGCCAACCAAGCTGTCAAATCGTAGTGGTCTTTAATTTCCTCAATGGACGTGTGGTTGTGTGTTGTGATCTCAATCAGGATGTTGGTTGACGTTCGGTAAAAAATATCAATCTTAAACAATGACTGTTATGATTATGGATAATACACCAATATAGTCATGTTTATTTTGTGAAGCTGAGAAGAAAAATCTGAGCATTTAGGTTTAATTAGCAAATCCTGATGAAAAATATGATATGATTTAATCTATTGTAGAGGTAACTAAGAGAAATAGTATTTATTTACAGAAACAACATAGCCAATAACAAAAATGACATTACTGTATTTAACTGTATCTGAAAGTGTACATGTTCTAAGTTAAGTTTGTGACAACATATACCCGTTACATAGTAGAAGCTAGCTAAAATGTGTTGTCTGTTACTTCTCTTCTGAAAATGTTTTCAAATGTACGGTTAAACAATTGACACCCTTGATAAAGATGAGAAAAATAAATATTAAATAAATTATCTAAATACTGAGCTATATTGTATGTTCATTTTTTTAATATTTTATTATTTTATACTAATACAATTGTAGAAAGAGATTTTGATTAAACTTTTCCTCAAAGGTAGGCGTCAAAATAATTGACACACACATGTCTTGGTACTGAATAAAGAAGGATTCATTTTGCCCGTTGACCTTGTTAACAAGGATCCCAGGACGAATGGAGGCTAAACAGCCCCATAACATCACAGATCCACCACCACGTTTGACAGTAGGTAAACAGCTTTATTTTCATGTCAACCAACAGATGTATACCCTGTAATTTGATACATGGCACTGGCACATGGACTGGAACCGGTGCTTTGGTCAGATGACATGGAAATAAATATATCTGGCCACGTACACCAGTGGTGGGCTGTCTTGAGATGGTTTCAAATGTAACCAATAGAGGGCTTGTATTGTCTTGAGATGGTAATAAATGTAACCAATAGAGGGCTTGTATTGTCTTGAGATGGTATTAAATGTAACCAATAGAGGGCTTGTATTGTCTTGAGATGGTATTAAATGTAACCAATAGAGGGGCTTGTATTGTCTTGAGATGGTATTAAATGTAACCAATAGAGGGCTTGTATTGTCTTGAGATGGTTTTAAATGTAACCAATAGGGGCTTATGTGTCTTGAGATGGTATCAAATGTAACCAATAGAGGGCTTGTATTGTCTTGAGATGGTATTAAATGTAACCAATAGAGGCTTGTATTGTCTTGAGATGGTATTAAATGTAACCAATAGAGGGCTTGTATTGTCTTGAGATGGTATCAAATGTAACCAATAGAGGGCTTGTACTGTCTTGAGATGGTATTAAATGTAACCAATAGAGGGCTTGTATTGTCTTGAGATGAATGTAACCAATAGAGGGCTTGTATTGTACGAGATGGTATCAAATGTAACCAATAGAGGGCTTGTATTGTCTTGAGATGGTATTAAATGTAACCAATAGAGGGCTTGTATTGTCTTGAGATGGTATTAAATGTAACC
>NW_026282084.1:10000-53134 GCF_023373465.1 Oncorhynchus keta | reverse complement strand
TACACCGGCTGTATTAAACACCGGCTGTATTCTAAACACCGGCTGTATTAAACACACCCCGGCTGTGTATTCTACACCGGCTGTATTAAACACCGGCTGTATTAAACACCGGCTGTATTAAACACCGGCTGTATTAAACACCGGCTGTATTAAACACCGGCTGTATTCTACACCTGCTGTATTAAACACCGGGTTTTTTTCACCACCGCTGTATTCTACACCGGCTGTATTAAACACCGGCTGTATTCTACACCGGCTGTATTCTACACCGGCTGTATTAAACACCGGCTGTATTAAACACCGGCTGTATTAAACACCGGCTGTATTAAACACCGGCTGTATTCTATACCGGCTGTATTAAACACCGGCTGTATTAAACACCGGCTGTATTCTACACCGGCTGTATTCTACACCGGCTGTATTAACCACCGGCTGTATTAAACACCGGCTGTATTAAACACCGGCTGTATTCTACACCGGCTGTATTCTACACCGGCTGTATTCTACACCGGCTGTATTAAACACCGGCTGTATTAAACACCGGCTGTATTAAACACCGGCTGTATTCTACACCTGCTGTATTAAACACCGGCTGTATTAAACACCGGCTGTATAAACACCGGCTGTATTCTACACCGGCTGTATTCTACACCGCTGTATTAAACACCGGCTGTATTAAACACTGCCTGTATTCTACACCGGCTGTATTAAACACCGGCTGTATTAAACACCGGCTGTATTCTACACCGGCTGTATTCTACACCGGCTGTATTCTACACCGCCATTAAACACCGGCTGTATTCTACACCGGCTGTATTAAACACCGGCTGTATTAAACACCGGCTGTATTAAACACCGGCTGTATTCTACACCGGCTGTATTAAACACCGGCTGTATTAAACACCGGCTGTATTCTACACCGGCTGTATTAAACAATCGGCTGTATTAAACACCGGCTGTATTAAACACCGGCTGTATTCTACACCGGCTGTATTAAACACCGGCTGTATTAAACACCTGCTGTATTAAACACCGGCTGTATTCTACACCGGCTGTATTCTAAACCGCTGTATTCTACACCGCTGTATTAAACACCGCTGTATTAAACACCGGCTGTATTCTACACCGGCTGTATTCTACACCGGCTGTATTCTACACCGGCTGTATTCTACACCGGCTGTATTAAACACCGGCTGTATTCTACACCGGCTGTATTAAACACCGGCTGTATTAAACACCGGCTGTATTCTACACCGGCTGTATTCTACACCTGCTGTATTAAACACCGGCTGTATTCTACACCGGCTGTATTCTACACCGGCTGTATTAAACACCGGCTGTATTCTACACCGGCTGTATTCTACACCCCACTGTATTCTACACCGGCTGTATTAAACACCGGCTGTATTAAACACCGGCTGTATTAAACACCGGCTGTATTCTATACCGGCTGTATTAAACACCGGCTGTATTAAACACCGGCTGTATTCTACACCGGCTGTATTAAACACCGGCTGTATTAAACACCGGCTGTATTAAACACCGGCTGTATTCTACACCGGCTGTATTCTACACCGGCTGTATTCTACACCGGCTGTATTAAACACCGGCTGTATTAAACACCGGCTGTATTAAACACCGGCTGTATTCTACACCGGCTGTATTCTACACCGGCTGTATTAAACACTGGCTGTATTAAACACCGGCTGTATTCTACACCGGCTGTATTAAACACCGGCTGTATTAAACACCGGCTGTATTCTACACCGGCTGTATTCTACACCGGCTGTATTAAACACCGGCTGTATTAAACACCGGCTGTATTCTACACCGGCTGTATTAAACACCGGCTGTATTAAACACCGGCTGTATTAAACACCGGCTGTATTCTACACCGGCTGTATTAAACACCGGCTGTATTCTACACAGGCTGTATTAAACACCGGCTGTATTAAACACCGGCTGTATTAAAACACCTGCTGTATTAAACACCGGCTGTATAAACACCGGCTGTATTCTACACCGGCTGTATTCTACACCGGCTGTATTCTACACCGGCTGTATTAAACACCGCTGTATTCTACACCGGCTGTATTAAACACCGGCTGTATTCTACACCGGCTGTATTCTACACCGGCTGTATTCTACACCGGCTGTATTCTACACCGGCTGTATTAAACACCGGCTGTATTAAACACCGGCTGTATTAAACACCGGCTGTATTCTACACCGGCTGTATTCTACACCGACTGTATTAAACACCGGCTGTATTAAACACCGGCTGTATTAAACACCGGCTGTATTCTACACCGGCTCTATTAAACACCGGCTGTATTAAACACCGGCTGTATTAAACACCGGCTTTATTCTACACCGGCTGTATTCTACACCGGCTGTATTCTACACCGGCTGTATTCTACACCGGCTGTATTAAACACCTGCTTTATTCTACACCGGCTGTATTAAACACCGGCTGTATTCTACACCGGCTGTATTCTACACCGGCAGTATTCTACACCGGCTGTATTCTACACCGGCTGTATTAAACACCGGCTGTATTCTACACCGGCTGTATTCTACACCGGCTGTATTCTACACCGGCTGTATTCTACACCGGCTCTATTAAACACCGGCTGTATTAAACACCGGCTGTATTAAACACCGGCTGTATTCTACACCGGCTGTATTCTACACCGACTGTATTAAACACCGACTGTATTAAACACCGGCTGTATTCTACACCGGCTGTATAAAACACCGGCTGTATTCTACACCGGCTGTATTCTACACCGGCTGTATTCTACACCGGCTGTATTAAACACCGGCTGTATTAAACACCGGCTGTATTCTACACCGGCTGTATTCTACACCGGCTGTATTAAACACGGGCTATATTAAACACCGGCTGTATTAAACACCGACTGTATTAAACACCGGCTGTATTAAACACCGGCTGTATTAAACACCGGCTGTATTAAACACCTGCTGTATTAAACACCGGCTGTATTAAACACCGGCTGTATTCTACACCGGCTGTATTAAACACCGGCTGTATTAAACACCGGCTGTATTAAACACCGGCTGTATTCTACACCGGCTGTATTCTACACCGGCTGTATTCTACACCGGCTGTATTCTACACCGGCTGTATTAAACACCGGCTGTATTCTACACCGGCTGTATTCTACACCGGCTGTATTAAACACCGGCTGTATTCTACACCGGCTGTATTCTACACCGGCTGTATTAAACACCGGCTGTATTAAACACCGGCTGTATTAAACACCGGCTGTATTAAACACCGGCTGTATTAAACACCGGCTGTATTCTACACCGGCTGTATTCTACACCGGCTGTATTAAACACCGGCTGTATTCTACACCGGCTGTATTCTACACCGGCTGTATTAAACACCGGCTGTATTAAACACCGGCTGTATTAAACACCGGCTGTATTAAACACCGGCTGTATTCTACACCGGCTGTATTCTACACCGGCTGTATTCTACACCGGCTGTATTCTACACCGGCTGTATTAAACACCTGCTGTATTAAACACCGGCTGTATTCTACACCGGCTGTATTCTACACCGGCTGTATTCTACACCGGCTGTATTAAACACCTGCTGTATTAAACACCGGCTGTATTAAACACCGGCTCTATTAAACACCGGCTGTATTAAACACCGGCTGTATTAAACACCGGCTGTATTAAACACCGGCTGTATTAAACACCGGCTGTATTAAACACCGGCTGTATTAAACACCGGCTGTATTAAACACCGGCTGTATTAAACACCGGCTGTATTAAACACCGGCTGTATTAAACACCGGCTGTATTCTACACCTGCTGTATTAAACACCGGCTGTATTCTACACCGGCTGTATTCTACACCGGCTGTATTCTACACCTGCTGTATTAAACACCGGCTGTATTAAACACCGGCTGTATTAAACACCGGCTGTATTAAACACCGGCTGTATTAAACACGGCTGTATTAAACACCGGCTGTATTAAACACCGGCTGTATTAAACACCGGCTGTATTAAACACCTGCTGTATTAAACACCGGCTGTATTAAACACCGGCTGTATTAAACACCGGCTGTATTAAACACCTGCTGTATTAAACACCTGCTGTATTAAACACCGGCTGTATTAAACACCGGCTGTATTCTACACCGGCTGTATTAAACACCGGCTGTATTCTACACCTGCTGTATTAAACACTGGCTGTATTAAACACTGGCTGTATTAAACACCGGCTGTATTCTACACCTGCTGTATTAAACACCGGCTGTATTCTACACCTGCTGTATTAAACACTGGCTGTATTAAACACCGGCTGTATTCTACACCGGCTGTATTAAACACCGGCTGCATTCTACACCGGCTGTATTAAACACCGGCTGTATTCTACACCGGCTGTATTAAACACCGGCTGCATTCTACACCGGCTGTATTCTACACCGGCTGTATTCTACACCGGCTGTATTAAACACCGGCTGTATTAAACACCGGCTGTATTCTACACCGGCTGTATTCTACACCGGCTGTATTCTACACCGGCTGTATTCTACACCGGCTGTATTCTACACCGGCTGTATTAAACACCTGCTGTATTAAACACCGGCTGTATTCTACACCGGCTGTATTCTACACCGGCTGTATTCTACACCGGCTGTATTAAACACCTGCTGTATTAAACACCGGCTGTATTAAACACCGGCTCTAGTAAACACCGGCTCTATTAAACACCGGCTGTATTAAACACCGGCTGTATTAAACACCGGCTGTATTAAACACCTGCTGTATTAAACACCTGCTGTATTAAACACCGGCTGTATTAAACACCGGCTGTATTAAACACCGGCTGTATTAAGCACCGGCTGTATTAAACACCGGCTGTATTCTACACCTGCTGTATTAAACACCGGCTGTATTCTACACCGGCTGTATTCTACACCGGCTGTATTCTACACCGGCTGTATTCTACACCTGCTGTATTAAACACCGGCTGTATTAAACACCGGCTGTATTAAACACCGGCTGTATTAAACACCGGCTGTATTAAACACCGGCTGTATTAAACACCGGCTGTATTAAACACCGGCTGTATTAAACACCTGCTGTATTAAACACCGGCTGTATTAAACACCGGCTGTATTAAACACCGGCTGTATTAAACACCTGCTGTATTAAACACCTGCTGTATTAAACACCGGCTGTATTAAACACCGGCTGTATTCTACACCGGCTGTATTAAACACCGGCTGTATTCTACACCTGCTGTATTAAACACTGGCTGTATTAAACACCGGCTGTATTCTGCACCGGCTGTATTAAACACCGGCTGTATTAAACACCTGCTGTATTAAACACCGGCTGTATTCTACACCGGCTGTATTCTACACCGGCTGTATTCTACACCGGCTGTATTAAACACCGGCTGTATTAAACACCGGCTGTATTCTACACCGGCTGTATTCTACACCGGCTGTATTCTACACCGGCTGTATTCTACACCGGCTGTATTAAACACCGGCTGTATTAAACACCGGCTGTATTCTACACCGGCTGTATTAAACACCGGCTGTATTAAACACCGGCTGTATTAAACACCGGCTGTATTCTACACCGGCTGTATTCTACACCTGCTGTATTAAACACCGGCTGTATTCTACACCGGCTGTATTCTACACCGGCTGTATTAAACACCGGCTGTATTCTACACCGGCTGTATTCTACACCGGCTGTATTCTACACCGGCTGTATTAAACACCGGCTGTATTAAACACCGGCTGTATTAAACACCGGCTGTATTCTATACCGGCTGTATTAAACACCGGCTGTATTAAACACCGGCTGTATTCTACACCGGCTGTATTCTACACCGGCTGTATTAAACACCGGCTGTATTAAACACCGGCTGTATTCTACACCGGCTGTATTCTACACCGGCTGTATTCTACACCGGCTGTATTAAACACCGGCTGTATTAAACACCGGCTGTATTAAACACCGGCTGTATTCTACACCGGCTGTATTCTACACCGGCTGTATTAAACACCGGCTGTATTAAACACCGGCTGTATTCTACACCGGCTGTATTAAACACCGGCTGTATTAAACACCGGCTGTATTCTACACCGGCTGTATTCTACACCGGCTGTATTCTACACCGGCTGTATTAAACACCGGCTGTATTCTACACCGGCTGTATTAAACACCGGCTGTATTCTACACCGGCTGTATTCTACACCGGCTGTATTCTACACCGGCTGTATTCTACACCGGCTGTATTAAACACCGGCTGTATTAAACACCGGCTGTATTAAACACCGGCTGTATTCTACACCGGCTGTATTCTACACCGACTGTATTAAACACCGGCTGTATTAAACACCGGCTGTATTAAACACCGGCTGTATTCTACACCGGCTCTATTAAACACCGGCTGTATTAAACACCGGCTGTATTAAACACCGGCTGTATTCTACACCGGCTGTATTCTACACCGGCTGTATTCTACACCGGCTGTATTAAACACCGGCTGTATTCTACACCGGCTGTATTAAACACCGGCTGTATTCTACACCGGCTGTATTCTACACCGGCAGTATTCTACACCGGCTGTATTCTACACCGGCTGTATTAAACACCGGCTGTATTCTACACCGGCTGTATTAAACACCGGCTGTATTCTACACCGGCTGTATTCTACACCGGCTGTATTCTACACCGGCTCTATTAAACACCGGCTGTATTAAACACCGGCTGTATTAAACACCGGCTGTATTCTACACCGGCTGTATTCTACACCGACTGTATTAAACACCGACTGTATTAAACACCGGCTGTATTCTACACCGGCTGTATAAAACACCGGCTGTATTCTACACCGGCTGTATTCTACACCGGCTGTATTCTACACCGGCTGTATTAAACACCGGCTGTATTAAACACCGGCTGTATTCTACACCGGCTGTATTCTACACCGGCTGTATTAAACACGGGCTATATTAAACACCGGCTGTATTAAACACCGACTGTATTAAACACCGGCTGTATTAAACACCGGCTGTATTAAACACCGGCTGTATTAAACACCTGCTGTATTAAACACCGGCTGTATTAAACACCGGCTGTATTCTACACCGGCTGTATTAAACACCGGCTGTATTAAACACCGGCTGTATTAAACACCGGCTGTATTCTACACCGGCTGTATTCTACACCGGCTGTATTCTACACCGGCTGTATTCTACACCGGCTGTATTAAACACCGGCTGTATTCTACACCGGCTGTATTCTACACCGGCTGTATTAAACACCGGCTGTATTCTACACCGGCTGTATTATACACCGGCTGTATTAAACACCGGCTGTATTAAACACCGGCTGTATTAAACACCGGCTGTATTAAACACCGGCTGTATTCTACACCGGCTGTATTCTACACCGGCTGTATTAAACACCGGCTGTATTCTACACCGGCTGTATTCTACACCGGCTGTATTAAACACCGGCTGTATTAAACACCGGCTGTATTAAACACCGGCTGTATTAAACACCGGCTGTATTCTACACCGGCTGTATTCTACACCGGCTGTATTCTACACCGGCTGTATTCTACACCGGCTGTATTAAACACCTGCTGTATTAAACACCGGCTGTATTCTACACCGGCTGTATTCTACACCGGCTGTATTCTACACCGGCTGTATTAAACACCTGCTGTATTAAACACCGGCTGTATTAAACACCGGCTCTATTAAACACCGGCTGTATTAAACACCGGCTGTATTAAACACCGGCTGTATTAAACACCTGCTGTATTAAACACCGGCTGTATTAAACACCGGCTGTATTAAACACCGGCTGTATTAAACACCGGCTGTATTAAACACCGGCTGTATTCTACACCTGCTGTATTAAACACCGGCTGTATTCTACACCGGCTGTATTCTACACCGGCTGTATTCTACACCTGCTGTATTAAACACCGGCTGTATAAACACCGGCTGTATTAAACACCGGCTGTATTAAACACCGGCTGTATTAAACACGGCTGTATTAAACACCGGCTGTATTAAACACCGGCTGTATTAAACACCGGCTGTATTAAACACCTGCTGTATTAAACACCGGCTGTATTAAACACCGGCTGTATTAAACACCGGCTGTATTAAACACCTGCTGTATTAAACACCTGCTGTATTAAACACCGGCTGTATTAAACACCGGCTGTATTCTACACCGGCTGTATTAAACACCGGCTGTATTCTACACCTGCTGTATTAAACACTGGCTGTATTAAACACTGGCTGTATTAAACACCGGCTGTATTCTACACCTGCTGTATTAAACACCGGCTGTATTCTACACCTGCTGTATTAAACACTGGCTGTATTAAACACCGGCTGTATTCTACACCGGCTGTATTAAACACCGGCTGCATTCTACACCGGCTGTATTAAACACCGGCTGTATTCTACACCGGCTGTATTAAACACCGGCTGCATTCTACACCGGCTGTATTCTACACCGGCTGTATTCTACACCGGCTGTATTAAACACCGGCTGTATTAAACACCGGCTGTATTCTACACCGGCTGTATTCTACACCGGCTGTATTCTACACCGGCTGTATTCTACACCGGCTGTATTCTACACCGGCTGTATTAAACACCTGCTGTATTAAACACCGGCTGTATTCTACACCGGCTGTATTCTACACCGGCTGTATTCTACACCGGCTGTATTAAACACCTGCTGTATTAAACACCGGCTGTATTAAACACCGGCTCTAGTAAACACCGGCTCTATTAAACACCGGCTGTATTAAACACCGGCTGTATTAAACACCGGCTGTATTAAACACCGGCTGTATTAAACACCTGCTGTATTAAACACCGGCTGTATTAAACACCGGCTGTATTAAACACCGGCTGTATTAAACACCGGCTGTATTAAACACCGGCTGTATTCTACACCTGCTGTATTAAACACCGGCTGTATTCTACACCGGCTGTATTCTACACCGGCTGTATTCTACACCGGCTGTATTCTACACCTGCTGTATTAAACACCGCTGTATTAAACACCGGCTGTATTAAACACCGGCTGTATTCTACACCGGCTGTATTAAACACCGGCTGTATTAAACACCGGCTGTATTAAACACCGGCTGTATTAAACACCGGCTGTATTAAACACCTGCTGTATTAAACACCGGCTGTATTAAACACCGGCTGTATTAAACACCGGCTGTATTAAACACCTGCTGTATTAAACACCGGCTGTATTAAACACCGGCTGTATTCTACACCGGCTGTATTAAACACCGGCTGTATTCTACACCTGCTGTATTAAACACTGGCTGTATTAAACACCGGCTGTATTCTACACCGGCTGTATTAAACACCGGCTGTATTAAACACCTGCTGTATTAAACACCGGCTGTATTCTACACCGGCTGTATTCTACACCGGCTGTATTCTACACCGGCTGTATTAAACACCGGCTGTATTAAACACCGGCTGTATTCTACACCGGCTGTATTCTACACCGGCTGTATTCTACACCGGCTGTATTCTACACCGGCTGTATTAAACACCGGCTGTATTAAACACCGGCTGTATTCTACACCGGCTGTATTAAACACCGGCTGTATTAAACACCGGCTGTATTAAACACCGGCTGTATTCTACACCGGCTGTATTCTACACCTGCTGTATTAAACACCGCTGTATTCTACACCGGCTGTATTCTACACCGGCTGTATTAAACACCGGCTGTATTCTACACCGGCTGTATTCTACACCGGCTGTATTCTACACCGGCTGTATTAAACACCGGCTGTATTAAACACCGGCTGTATTAAACACCGGCTGTATTCTATACCGGCTGTATTAAACACCGGCTGTATTAAACACCGGCTGTATTCTACACCGCTGTATTCTACACCGGCTGTATTAAACACCGGCTGTATTAAACACCGGCTGTATTCTACACCGGCTGTATTAAACACCGGCTGTATTCTACACCGGCTGTATTAAACACCGGCTGTATTCTACACCGGCTGTATTCTACACCGGCTGTATTCTACACCGGCTGTATTCTACACCGGCTGTATTAAACACCGGCTGTATTAAACACCGGCTGTATTAAACACCGGCTGTATTCTACACCGGCTGTATTCTACACCGACTGTATTAAACACCGGCTGTATTAAACACCGGCTGTATTAAACACCGGCTGTATTCTACACCGGCTGTATTAAACACCGGCTGTATTAAACACCGGCTGTATTAAACACTGGCTGTATTCTACACCGGCTGTATTCTACACCGGCTGTATTCTACACCGGCTGTATTAAACACCTGCTGTATTCTACACCGGCTGTATTAAACACCGGCTGTATTCTACACCGGCTGTATTCTACACCGGCAGTATTCTACACCGGCTGTATTCTACACCGGCTGTATTAAACACCGGCTGTATTCTACACCGGCTGTATTAAACACCGGCTGTATTCTACACCGGCTGTATTCTACACCGGCTGTATTCTACACCGGCTCTATTAAACACCGGCTGTATTAAACACCGGCTGTATTAAACACCGGCTGTATTCTACACCGGCTGTATTCTACACCGACTGTATTAAACACCGACTGTATTAAACACCGGCTGTATTCTACACCGGCTGTATAAAACACCGGCTGTATTCTACACCGGCTGTATTCTACACCGGCTGTATTCTACACCGGCTGTATTAAACACCGGCTGTATTAAACACCGGCTGTATTCTACACCGGCTGTATTCTACACCGGCTGTATTAAACACGGGCTATATTAAACACCGGCTGTATTAAACACCGACTGTATTAAACACCGGCTGTATTAAACACCGGCTGTATTAAACACCGGCTGTATTAAACACCTGCTGTATTAAACACCGGCTGTATTAAACACCGGCTGTATTCTACACCGGCTGTATTAAACACCGGCTGTATTAAACACCGGCTGTATTAAACACCGGCTGTATTCTACACCGGCTGTATTCTACACCGGCTGTATTCTACACCGGCTGTATTCTACACCGGCTGTATTAAACACCGGCTGTATTCTACACCGGCTGTATTCTGCACGGCTGTATTAAACACCGGCTGTATTCTACACCGGCTGTATTAAACACCGGCTGTATTAAACACCGGCTGTATTAAACACCGGCTGTATTAAACACCGGCTGTATTAAACACCGGCTGTATTCTACACCGGCTGTATTCTACACCGGCTGTATTAAACACCGGCTGTATTCTACACCGGCTGTATTCTACACCGGCTGTATTAAACACCGGCTGTATTAAACACCGGCTGTATTAAACACCGGCTGTATTCTACACCGGCTGTATTCTACACCGGCTGTATTCTACACCGGCTGTATTCTACACCGGCTGTATTAAACACCTGCTGTATTAAACACCGGCTGTATTCTACACCGGCTGTATTCTACACCGGCTGTATTCTACACCGGCTGTATTAAACACCTGCTGTATTAAACACCGGCTGTATTAAACACCGGCTCTATTAAACACCGGCTGTATTAAACACCGGCTGTATTAAACACCGGCTGTATTAAACACCGGCTGTATTAAACACCGGCTGTATTAAACACCGGCTGTATTAAACACCGGCTGTATTAAACACCGGCTGTATTAAACACCGGCTGTATTAAACACCGGCTGTATTCTACACCTGCTGTATTAAACACCGGCTGTATTCTACACTGGCTGTATTAAACACCGGCTGTATTCTACACCTGCTGTATTAAACACCGGCTGTATTCTACACCTGCTGTATTAAACACTGGCTGTATTAAACACCGGCTGTATTCTACACCGGCTGTATTAAACACCGGCTGCATTCTACACCGGCTGTATTAAACACCGGCTGTATTCTACACCGGCTGTATTAAACACCGGCTGCATTCTACACCGGCTGTATTCTACACCGGCTGTATTCTACACCGGCTGTATTAAACACCGGCTGTATTAAACACCGGCTGTATTCTACACCGGCTGTATTATACACCGGCTGTATTCTACACCGGCTGTATTCTACACCGGCTGTATTCTACACCGGCTGTATTAAACACCGGCTGTATTAAACACCGGCTGTATTCTACACCGGCTGTATTCTACACCGGCTGTATTCTACACCGGCTGTATTAAACACCTGCTGTATTAAACACCGGCTGTATTAAACACCGGCTCTAGTAAACACCGGCTCTATTAAACACCGGCTGTATTAAACACCGGCTGTATTAAACACCGGCTGTATTAAACACCGGCTGTATTAAACACCTGCTGTATTAAACACCGGCTGTATTAAACACCGGCTGTATTAAACACCGGCTGTATTAAACACCGGCTGTATTAAACACCGGCTGTATTCTACACCTGCTGTATTAAACACCGGCTGTATTCTACACCGGCTGTATTCTACACCGGCTGTATTCTACACCGGCTGTATTCTACACCTGCTGTATTAAACACCGGCTGTATTAAACACCGGCTGTATTAAACACCGGCTGTATTAAACACCGGCTGTATTAAACACCGGCTGTATTAAACACCGGCTGTATTAAACACCGGCTGTATTAAACACCGGCTGTATTAAACACCTGCTGTATTAAACACCGGCTGTATTAAACACCGGCTGTATTAAACACCGGCTGTATTAAACACCTGCTGTATTAAACACCTGCTGTATTAAACACCGGCTGTATTAAACACCGGCTGTATTCTACACCGCTGTATTAAACACCGCTGTATTCTACACCTGCTGTATTAAACACTGGCTGTATTAAACACCGGCTGTATTCTACACCGGCTGTATTAAACACCGGCTGTATTAAACACCTGCTGTATTAAACACCGGCTGTATTCTACACCGGCTGTATTCTACACCGGCTGTATTCTACACCGCTGTTCTACACCGGCTGTATTAAACACCGGCTGTATTCTAAACACCGGCTGTATTCTACACCGGCTGTATTCTACACCGGCTGTATTCTACACCGGCTGTATTAAACACCGGCTGTAAACACCCCGGCTTAAACACCGGCTGTATTCTACACCGCTGTATTAAACACCGGCTGTATTAAACACCGGCTGTATTAAACACCGGCTGTATTCTACACCGGCTGTATTCTACACCTGCTGTATTAAACACCGGCTGTATTCTACACCGGCTGTATTCTACACCGGCTGTATTAAACACCGGCTGTATTCTACACCGGCTGTATTCTACACCGGCTGTATTCTACACCGGCTGTAAAAACACCGGCTGTATTAAACACCGGCTGTATTAAACACCGGCTGTATTCTATACCGGCTGTATTAAACACCGGCTGTATTAAACACCGGCTGTATTCTACACCGGCTGTATTCTACACCGGCTGTATTAAACACCGGCTGTATTAAACACCGGCTGTATTCTACACCGGCTGTATTCTACACCGGCTGTATTCTACACCGGCTGTATTAAACACCGGCTGTATTAAACACCGGCTGTATTAAACACCGGCTGTATTCTACACCGGCTGTATTCTACACCGGCTGTATTAAACACCGGCTGTATTAAACACCGGCTGTATTCTACACCGGCTGTATTAAACACCGGCTGTATTAAACACCGGCTGTATTCTACACCGGCTGTATTCTACACCGGCTGTATTAAACACCGGCTGTATTAAACACCGGCTGTATTCTACACCGGCTGTATTAAACACCGGCTGTATTAAACACCGGCTGTATTAAACACCGGCTGTATTCTACACCGGCTGTATTAAACACCGGCTGTATTCTACACAGGCTGTATTAAACACCGGCTGTATTAAACACCGGCTGTATTAAACACCTGCTGTATTAAACACCGGCTGTATTAAACACCGGCTGTATTCTACACCGGCTGTATTCTACACCGGCTGTATTCTACACCGGCTGTATTAAACACCGGCTGTATTCTACACCGGCTGTATTAAACACCGGCTGTATTCTACACCGGCTGTATTCTACACCGGCTGTATTCTACACCGGCTGTATTCTACACCGGCTCTATTAAACACCGGCTGTATTAAACACCGGCTGTATTCTACACCGGCTGTATTCTACACCGGCTGTATTAAACACCGGCTGTATTAAACACCGGCTGTATTAAACACCGGCTGTATTCTACACCGGCTCTATTAAACACCGGCTGTATTAAACACCGGCTGTATTAAACACCGGCTGTATTCTACACCGGCTGTATTCTACACCGGCTGTATTCTACACCGGCTGTATTAAACACCGGCTGTATTCTACACCGGCTGTATTAAACACCGGCTGTATTCTACACCGGCTGTATTCTACACCGGCAGTATTCTACACCGGCTGTATTCTACACCGGCTGTATTAAACACCGGCTGTATTCTACACCGGCTGTATTAAACACCGGCTGTATTCTACACCGGCTGTATTCTACACCGGCTGTATTCTACACCGGCTCTATTAAACACCGGCTGTATTAAACACCGGCTGTATTAAACACCGGCTGTATTCTACACCGGCTGTATTCTACACCGACTGTATTAAACACCGGCTGTATTAAACACCGGCTGTATTCTACACCGGCTCTATTAAACACCGGCTGTATTAAACACCGGCTGTATTCTACACCGGCTGTA
The DNA here is from genome assembly GCF_023373465.1 of Oncorhynchus keta. Lineage (NCBI taxonomy): Eukaryota > Metazoa > Chordata > Actinopteri > Salmoniformes > Salmonidae > Oncorhynchus > Oncorhynchus keta. Next base: position 38,401 of record NW_026282084.1, on the reverse strand, counting down.
TTCTACACCGGCTGTATTCTACACCGGCTGTATTCTAACACCGGCTGTATTAAACACCGGCTGTATTCTACACCGGCTGTATTCTACACCGGCTGTATTAAACACGGGCTATATTAAACACCGGCTGTATTAAACACTGACTGTATTAAACACCGGCTGTATTAAACACCGGCTGTATTAAACACCGGCTGTATTAAACACCTGCTGTATTAAACACCGGCTGTATAAACACCGGCTGTATTCTACACCGGCTGTATTAAACACCGGCTGTATTAAACACCGGCTGTATTAAACACCGGCTGTATTAAACACCGGCTGTATTCTACACCGGCTGTATTCTACACCGGCTGTATTCTACACCGGCTGTATTCTACACCGGCTGTATTAAACACCGGCTGTATTCTACACCGGCTGTATTCTACACCGGCTGTATTAAACACCGGCTGTATTCTACACCGGCTGTATTCTACACCGGCTGTATTAAACACCGGCTGTATTAAACACCGGCTGTATTCTACACCGGCTGTATTCTACACCGGCTGTATTAAACACCGGCTGTATTAAACACCGGCTGTATTAAACACCGGCTGTATTAAACACCGGCTGTATTCTACACCGGCTGTATTCTACACCGGCTGTATTCTACACCGGCTGTATTCTACACCGGCTGTATTCTACACCGGCTGTATTAAACACCTGCTGTATTAAACACCGGCTGTATTCTACACCGGCTGTATTCTACACCGGCTGTATTCTACACCGGCTGTATTAAACACCTGCTGTATTAAACACCGGCTGTATTAAACACCGGCTGTATTAAACACCGGCTGTATTAAACACCGGCTGTATTAAACACCGGCTGTATTAAACACCGGCTGTATTAAACACCGGCTGTATTAAACACCGGCTGTATTATACACCGGCTGTATTCTACACCGGCTGTATTAAACACCGGCTGTATTAAACACCGGCTGTATTCTACACCGGCTGTATTCTACACCGGCTGTATTATACACCGGCTGTATTAAACACCGGCTGTATTAAACACCGGCTGTATTAAACACCGGCTGTATTCTACACCGGCTGTATTCTACACCGGCTGTATTAAACACCGGCTGTATTAAACACCGGCTGTATTCTACACCGGCTGTATTAAACACCGGCTGTATTAAACACCGGCTGTATTCTACACCGGCTGTATTCTACACCGGCTGTATTAAACACCGGCTGTATTAAACACCGGCTGTATTCTACACCGGCTGTATTAAACACCGGCTGTATTAAACACCGGCTGTATTAAACACCGGCTGTATTCTACACCGGCTGTATTAAACACCGGCTGTATTCTACACAGGCTGTATTAAACACCGGCTGTATTAAACACCGGCTGTATTCTACACCGGCTGTATTAAACACCGGCTGTATTAAACACCGGCTGTATTCTACACCGGCTGTATTCTACACCGGCTGTATTCTACACCGGCTGTATTCTACACCGGCTGTATTAAACACCGGCTGTATTCTACACCGGCTGTATTCTACACCGGCTGTATTCTACACCGGCTGTATTCTACACCGGCTCTATTAAACACCGGCTGTATTAAACACCGGCTGTATTAAACACCGGCTGTATTCTACACCGGCTGTATTCTACACCGGCTGTATTAAACACCGGCTGTATTAAACACCGGCTGTATTAAACACCGGCTGTATTCTACACCGGCTGTATTAAACACCGGCTGTATTAAACACCGGCTGTATTAAACACCGGCTGTATTCTACACCGGCTGTATTCTACACCGACTGTATTAAACACCGACTGTATTAAACACCGGCTGTATTCTACACCGCTGTATAAAACACCGGCTGTATTCTACACCGGCTGTATTCTACACCGGCTGTATTCTACACCGGCTGTATTCTACACCGGCTGTATTAAACACCGGCTGTATTAAACACCGGCTGTATTCTACACCGGCTGTATTCTACACCGGCTGTATTAAACACGGGCTATATTAAACACCGGCTGTATTAAACACCGACTGTATTAAACACCGGCTGTATTAAACACCGGCTGTATTAAACACCGGCTGTATTAAACACCTGCTGTATTAAACACCGGCTGTATTAAACACCGGCTGTATTCTACACCGGCTGTATTAAACACCGGCTGTATTAAACACCGGCTGTATTAAACACCGGCTGTATTAAACACCGGCTGTATTCTACACCGGCTGTATTCTACACCGGCTGTATTCTACACCGGCTGTATTCTACACCGGCTGTATTAAACACCGGCTGTATTCTACACCGGCTGTATTCTACACCGGCTGTATTCTACACCGGCTGTATTCTACACCGGCTGTATTAAACACCTGCTGTATTAAACACCGGCTGTATTCTACACCGGCTGTATTCTACACCGGCTGTATTCTACACCGGCTGTATTAAACACCTGCTGTATTAAACACCGGCTGTATTAAACACCGGCTGTATTAAACACCGGCTGTATTAAACACCGGCTGTATTAAACACCGGCTGTATTAAACACCGGCTGTATTCTACACCGGCTGTATTAAACACCGGCTGTATTAAACACCGGCTGTATTAAACACCGGCTGTATTCTACACCGGCTGTATTCTACACCGGCTGTATTCTACACCGGCTGTATTAAACACCGGCTGTATTAAACACCGGCTGTATTAAACACCGGCTGTATTCTACACCGGCTGTATTCTACACCGGCTGTATTAAACACCGGCTGTATTAAACACCGGCTGTATTCTACACCGGCTGTATTAAACACCGGCTGTATTAAACACCGGCTGTATTCTACACCGGCTGTATTCTACACCGGCTGTATTAAACACCGGCTGTATTAAACACCGGCTGTATTCTACACCGGCTGTATTAAACACCGGCTGTATTAAACACCGGCTGTATTAAACACCGGCTGTATTCTACACCGGCTGTATTAAACACCGGCTGTATTCTACACAGGCTGTATTAAACACCGGCTGTATTAAACACCGGCTGTATTAAACACCGGCTGTATTAAACACCGGCTGTATTAAACACCGGCTGTATTAAACACCGGCTGTATTAAACACCGGCTGTATTCTACACCGGCTGTATTCTACACCGGCTGTATTAAACACCGGCTGTATTAAACACCGGCTGTATTCTACACCGGCTGTATTAAACACCGGCTGTATAAACACCGGCTGTATTCTACACCGGCTGTATTCTACACCGGCTGTATTAAACACCGGCTGTATTAAACACCGGCTGTATTCTACACCGGCTGTATTAAACACCGGCTGTATTAAACACCGGCTGTATTAAACACCAGCTGTATTCTACACCGGCTGTATTAAACACCGGCTGTATTCTACACAGGCTGTATTAAACACCGGCTGTATTAAACACCGGCTGTATTAAACACCTGCTGTATTAAACACCGGCTGTATTCTACACCGGCTGTATTCTACACCGGCAGTATTCTACACCGGCTGTATTCTACACCGGCTGTATTAAACACCGGCTGTATTCTACACCGGCTGTATTAAACACCGGCTGTATTCTACACCGGCTGTATTCTACACCGGCTGTATTCTACACCGGCTGTATTCTACACCGGCTCTATTAAACACCGGCTGTATTAAACACCGGCTGTATTAAACACCGGCTGTATTCTACACCGGCTGTATTCTACACCGACTGTATTAAACACCGGCTGTATTAAACACCGGCTGTATTAAACACCGGCTGTATTCTACACCGGCTCTATTAAACACCGGCTGTATTAAACACCGGCTGTATTAAACACCGGCTGTATTCTACACCGGCTGTATTCTACACGACTGTATTAAACACCGACTGTATTAAACACCGGCTGTATTCTACACCGGCTGTATAAAACACCGGCTGTATTCTACACCGGCTGTATTCTACACCGGCTGTATTCTACACCGGCTGTATTCTACACCGGCTGTATTAAACACCGGCTGTATTAAACACCGGCTGTATTCTACACCGGCTGTATTCTACACCGGCTGTATTAAACACGGGCTATATTAAACACCGGCTGTATTAAACACCGACTGTATTAAACACCGGCTGTATTAAACACCGGCTGTATTAAACACCGGCTGTATTAAACACCGGCTGTATTAAACACCGGCTGTATTAAACACCGGCTGTATTCTACACCGGCTGTATTAAACACCGGCTGTATTAAACACCGGCTGTATTAAACACCGGCTGTATTAAACACCGGCTGTATTAAACACCGGCTGTATTCTACACCGGCTGTATTCTACACCGGCTGTATTCTACACCGGCTGTATTAAACACCGGCTGTATTCTACACCGGCTGTATTCTACACCGGCTGTATTAAACACCGGCTGTATTCTACACCGGCTGTATTCTACACCGGCTGTATTAAACACCGGCTGTATTAAACACCGGCTGTATTAAACACCGGCTGTATTAAACACCGGCTGTATTAAACACCGGCTGTATTCTACACCGGCTGTATTCTACACCGGCTGTATTAAACACCGGCTGTATTCTACACCGGCTGTATTCTACACCGGCTGTATTAAACACCGGCTGTATTAAACACCGGCTGTATTAAACACCGGCTGTATTAAACACCGGCTGTATTCTACACCTGCTGTATTAAACACTGGCTGTATTAAACACCGGCTGTATTCTACACCGGCTGTATTAAACACCGGCTGCATTCTACACCGGCTGTATTAAACACCGGCTGTATTCTACACCGGCTGTATTAAACACCGGCTGCATTCTACACCGGCTGTATTCTACACCGGCTGTATTCTACACCGGCTGTATTAAACACCGGCTGTATTAAACACCGGCTGTATTCTACACCGGCTGTATTCTACACCGGCTGTATTCTACACCGGCTGTATTCTACACCGGCTGTATTCTACACCGGCTGTATTAAACACCTGCTGTATTAAACACCGGCTGTATTCTACACCGGCTGTATTCTACACCGGCTGTATTCTACACCGGCTGTATTAAACACCTGCTGTATTAAACACCGGCTGTATTAAACACCGGCTCTAGTAAACACCGGCTCTATTAAACACCGGCTGTATTAAACACCGGCTGTATTAAACACCGGCTGTATTAAACACCGGCTGTATTAAACACCTGCTGTATTAAACACCGGCTGTATTAAACACCGGCTGTATTAAACACCGGCTGTATTAAACACCGGCTGTATTAAACACCGGCTGTATTCTACACCTGCTGTATTAAACACCGGCTGTATTCTACACCGGCTGTATTCTACACCGGCTGTATTCTACACCGGCTGTATTCTACACCTGCTGTATTAAACACCGGCTGTATTAAACACCGGCTGTATTAAACACCGGCTGTATTAAACACCGGCTGTATTAAACACCGGCTGTATTAAACACCTGCTGTATTAAACACCTGCTGTATTAAACACCGGCTGTATTAAACACCGGCTGTATTCTACACCGGCTGTATTAAACACCGGCTGTATTCTACACCTGCTGTATTAAACACTGGCTGTATTAAACACTGGCTGTATTAAACACCGGCTGTATTCTACACCTGCTGTATTAAACACCGGCTGTATTCTACACCTGCTGTATTAAACACTGGCTGTATTAAACACCAGCTGTATTCTACACCGGCTGTATTAAACACCGGCTGCATTCTACACCGGCTGTATTAAACACCGGCTGTATTCTACACCGGCTGTATTAAACACCGGCTGTATTAAACACCGGCTGTATTAAACACCGGCTGTATTAAACACCGGCTGTATTAAACACCGGCTGTATTAAACACGGCTGTATTAAACACCGGCTGTATTAAACACCGGCTGTATTAAACACCTGCTGTATTAAACACCTGCTGTATTAAACACCGGCTGTATTAAACACCGGCTGTATTCTACACCGGCTGTATTAAACACCGGCTGTATTCTACACCTGCTGTATTAAACACTGGCTGTATTAAACACTGGCTGTATTAAACACCGGCTGTATTCTACACCTGCTGTATTAAACACCGGCTGTATTATACACCTGCTGTATTAAACACAGGCTGTATTAAACACCGGCTGTATTCTACACCGGCTGTATTAAACACCGGCTGCATTCTACACCGGCTGTATTAAACACCGGCTGTATTCTACACCGGCTGTATTAAACACCGGCTGTATTCTACACCGGCTGTATTAAACACCGGCTGTATTAAACACCGGCTGTATTAAACACCTGCTGTATTAAACACCTGCTGTATTAAACACCGGCTGTATTAAACACCGGCTGTATTCTACACCGGCTGTATTAAACACCGGCTGTATTCTACACCTGCTGTATTAAACACTGGCTGTATTAAACACTGGCTGTATTAAACACCGGCTGTATTCTACACCTGCTGTATTAAACACCGGCTGTATTCTACACCTGCTGTATTAAACACTGGCTGTATTAAACACCGGCTGTATTAAACACCGGCTGTATTAAACACCGGCTGTATTCTACACCGGCTGTATTAAACACCGGCTGTATTAAACACCGGCTGTATTAAACACCGGCTGTATTCTACACCGGCTGTATTCTACACCGACTGTATTAAACACCGGCTGTATTAAACACCGGCTGTATTAAACACCGGCTGTATTCTACACCGGCTCTATTAAACACCGGCTGTATTAAACACCGGCTGTATTAAACACCGGCTGTATTCTACACCGGCTGCATTCTACACCGGCTGTATTAAACACCGGCTGTATTCTACACCGGCTGTATTAAACACCGGCTGTATTCTACACCGGCTGTATTCTACACCGGCTGTATTAAACACCGGCTGTATTAAACACCGGCTGTATTAAACACCGGCTGTATTCTACACCGGCTGTATTCTACACCGACTGTATTAAACACCGGCTGTATTAAACACCGGCTGTATTAAACACCGGCTGTATTCTACACCGGCTCTATTAAACACCGGCTGTATTAAACACCGGCTGTATTAAACACCGGCTGTATTCTACACCGGCTGTATTCTACACCGGCTGTATTCTACACCGGCTGTATTCTACACCGGCTGTATTAAACACCGGCTGTATTCTACACCGGCTGTATTAAACACCGGCTGTATTCTACACCGGCTGTATTCTACACCGGCTGTATTCTACACCGGCTGTATTCTACACCGGCTGTATTCTACACCGGCTGTATTAAACACCGGCTGTATTAAACACCGGCTGTATTAAACACCGGCTGTATTAAACACCGGCTGTATTCTACACCGGCTGTATTCTACACCGGCTGTATTCTACACCGGCTGTATTAAACACCTGCTGTATTAAACACCGGCTGTATTAAACACCGGCTCTATTAAACACCGGCTGTATTAAACACCGGCTGTATTAAACACCGGCTGTATTAAACACCGGCTGTATTAAACACCGGCTGTATTAAACACCGGCTGTATTCTACACCTGCTGTATTAAACACCGGCTGTATTCTACACCGGCTGTATTCTACACCGGCTGTATTCTACACCTGCTGTATTAAACACCGGCTGTATTAAACACCGGCTGTATTAAACACCGGCTGTATTAAACACCGGCTGTATTAAACACGGCTGTATTAAACACCGGCTGTATTAAACACCGGCTGTATTAAACACCGGCTGTATTAAACACCGGCTGTATTAAACACCTGCTGTATTAAACACCGGCTGTATTAAACACCGGCTGTATTAAACACCGGCTGTATTAAACACCGGCTGTATTAAACACCTGCTGTATTAAACACCTGCTGTATTAAACACCGGCTGTATTAAACACCGGCTGTATTCTACACCGGCTGTATTAAACACCGGCTGTATTCTACACCTGCTGTATTAAACACTGGCTGTATTAAACACCGGCTGTATTAAACACCGGCTGTATTCTACACCTGCTGTATTAAACACCGGCTGTATTCTACACCTGCTGTATTAAACACTGGCTGTATTAAACACCGGCTGTATTCTACACCGGCTGTATTAAACACCGGCTGCATTCTACACCGGCTGTATTAAACACCGGCTGTATTCTACACCGGCTGTATTAAACACCGGCTGCATTCTACACCGGCTGTATTCTACACCGGCTGTATTCTACACCGGCTGTATTAAACACCGGCTGTATTAAACACCGGCTGTATTCTACACCGGCTGTATTCTACACCGGCTGTATTCTACACCGGCTGTATTCTACACCGGCTGTATTCTACACCGGCTGTATTAAACACCTGCTGTATTAAACACCGGCTGTATTCTACACCGGCTGTATTCTACACCGGCTGTATTCTACACCGGCTGTATTAAACACCTGCTGTATTAAACACCGGCTGTATTAAACACCGGCTCTAGTAAACACCGGCTCTATTAAACACCGGCTGTATTAAACACCGGCTGTATTAAACACCGGCTGTATTAAACACCGGCTGTATTAAACACCTGCTGTATTAAACACCGGCTGTATTAAACACCGGCTGTATTAAACACCGGCTGTATTAAACACCGGCTGTATTAAACACCGGCTGTATTCTACACCTGCTGTATTAAACACCGGCTGTATTCTACACCGGCTGTATTCTACACCGGCTGTATTCTACACCGGCTGTATTCTACACCTGCTGTATTAAACACCGGCTGTATTAAACACCGGCTGTATTAAACACCGGCTGTATTAAACACCGGCTGTATTAAACACCGGCTGTATTAAACACGGCTGTATTAAACACCGGCTGTATTAAACACCGGCTGTATTAAACACCGGCTGTATTAAACACCTGCTGTATTAAACACCGGCTGTATTAAACACCGGCTGTATTAAACACCGGCTGTATTAAACACCGGCTGTATTAAACACCTGCTGTATTAAACACCTGCTGTATTAAACACCGGCTGTATTAAACACCGGCTGTATTCTACACCGGCTGTATTAAACACCGGCTGTATTCTACACCTGCTGTATTAAACACTGGCTGTATTAAACACTGGCTGTATTAAACACCGGCTGTATTCTACACCTGCTGTATTAAACACCGGCTGTATTCTACACCTGCTGTATTAAACACTGGCTGTATTAAACACCAGCTGTATTCTACACCGGCTGTATTAAACACCGGCTGCATTCTACACCGGCTGTATTAAACACCGGCTGTATTCTACACCGGCTGTATTAAACACCGGCTGTATTCTACACCGGCTGTATTAAACACCGGCTGTATTAAACACCGGCTGTATTAAACACCGGCTGTATTAAACACCGGCTGTATTAAACACCGGCTGTATTAAACACCGGCTGTATTAAACACCGGCTGTATTAAACACCGGCTGTATTAAACACCTGCTGTATTAAACACCTGCTGTATTAAACACCGGCTGTATTAAACACCGGCTGTATTCTACACCGGCTGTATTAAACACCGGCTGTATTCTACACCGGCTGTATTAAACACTGGCTGTATTAAACACCGGCTGTATTCTACACCTGCTGTATTAAACACCGGCTGTATTCTACACCTGCTGTATTAAACACTGGCTGTATTAAACACCGGCTGTATTCTACACCGGCTGTATTAAACACCGGCTGCATTCTACACCGGCTGTATTAAACACCGGCTGTATTCTACACCGGCTGTATTAAACACCGGCTGTATTCTACACCGGCTGTATTAAACACCGGCTGTATTAAACACCGGCTGTATTAAACACCGGCTGTATTAAACACCGGCTGTATTCTACACCGGCTGTATTAAACACCGGCTGTATTAAACACCGGCTGTATTAAACACCGGCTGTATTCTACACCGGCTGTATTCTACACCGACTGTATTAAACACCGGCTGTATTAAACACCGGCTGTATTAAACACCGGCTGTATTCTACACCGGCTCTATTAAACACCGGCTGTATTAAACACCGGCTGTATTAAACACCGGCTGTATTCTACACCGGCTGTATTCTACACCGGCTGTATTCTACACCGGCTGTATTCTACACCGGCTGTATTAAACACCGGCTGTATTCTACACCGGCTGTATTAAACACCGGCTGTATTCTACACCGGCTGTATTCTACACCGGCAGTATTCTACACCGGCTGTATTCTACACCGGCTGTATTAAACACCGGCTGTATTCTACACCGGCTGTATTAAACACCGGCTGTATTCTACACCGGCTGTATTCTACACCGGCTGTATTCTACACCGGCTCTATTAAACACCGGCTGTATTAAACACCGGCTGTATTAAACACCGGCTGTATTCTACACCGGCTGTATTCTACACCGACTGTATTAAACACCGACTGTATTAAACACCGGCTGTATTCTACACCGGCTGTATAAAACACCGGCTGTATTCTACACCGGCTGTATTCTACACCGGCTGTATTCTACACCGGCTGTATTCTACACCGGCTGTATTAAACACGGGCTATATTAAACACCGGCTGTATTAAACACCGACTGTATTAAACACCGGCTGTATTAAACACCGGCTGTATTAAACACCGGCTGTATTAAACACCTGCTGTATTAAACACCGGCTGTATTAAACACCGGCTGTATTAAACACCGGCTGTATTAAACACCGGCTGTATTCTACACCGGCTGTATTAAACACCGGCTGTATTAAACACCGGCTGTATTAAACACCGGCTGTATTAAACACCGGCTGTATTCTACACCGGCTGTATTCTACACCGGCTGTATTAAACACCGGCTGTATTCTACACCGGCTGTATTCTACACCGGCTGTATTCTACACCGGCTGTATTAAACACCGGCTGTATTAAACACCGGCTGTATTAAACACCGGCTGTATTAAACACCGGCTGTATTCTACACCGGCTGTATTCTACACCGGCTGTATTAAACACCGGCTGTATTCTACACCGGCTGTATTCTACACCGGCTGTATTAAACACCGGCTGTATTAAACACCGGCTGTATTAAACACCGGCTGTATTAAACACCGGCTGTATTCTACACCGGCTGTATTCTACACCGGCTGTATTCTACACCGGCTGTATTCTACACCGGCTGTATTCTACACCGGCTGTATTCTACACCGGCTGTATTAAACACCTGCTGTATTAAACACCGGCTGTATTCTACACCGGCTGTATTCTACACCGGCTGTATTCTACACCGGCTGTATTAAACACCTGCTGTATTAAACACCGGCTGTATTAAACACCGGCTCTAGTAAACACCGGCTCTATTAAACACCGGCTGTATTAAACACCGGCTGTATTAAACACCGGCTGTATTAAACACCGGCTGTATTAAACACCTGCTGTATTAAACACCGGCTGTATTAAACACCGGCTGTATTAAACACCGGCTGTATTAAACACCGGCTGTATTAAACACCGGCTGTATTCTACACCTGCTGTATTAAACACCGGCTGTATTCTACACCGGCTGTATTCTACACCGGCTGTATTCTACACCGGCTGTATTCTACACCTGCTGTATTAAACACCGGCTGTATTAAACACCGGCTGTATTAAACACCGGCTGTATTAAACACCGGCTGTATTAAACACCGGCTGTATTAAACACGGCTGTATTAAACACCGGCTGTATTAAACACCGGCTGTATTAAACACCGGCTGTATTAAACACCGGCTGTATTAAACACCTGCTGTATTAAACACCGGCTGTATTAAACACCGGCTGTATTAAACACCGGCTGTATTAAACACCGGCTGTATTAAACACCGGCTGTATTAAACACCGGCTGTATTAAACACCGGCTGTATTAAACACCGGCTGTATTAAACACCTGCTGTATTAAACACCTGCTGTATTAAACACCGGCTGTATTCTACACCGGCTGTATTCTACACCGGCTGTATTAAACACCGGCTGTATTAAACACCGGCTGTATTAAACACCGGCTGTATTAAACACCGGCTGTATTAAACACCGGCTGTATTCTACACCGGCTGTATTCTACACCGGCTGTATTAAACACCGGCTGTATTCTACACCGGCTGTATTCTACACCGGCTGTATTAAACACCGGCTGTATTAAACACCGGCTGTATTAAACACCGGCTGTATTCTACACCGGCTGTATTCTACACCGGCTGTATTCTACACCGGCTGTATTCTACACCGGCTGTATTCTACACCGGCTGTATTAAACACCTGCTGTATTAAACACCGGCTGTATTCTACACCGGCTGTATTCTACACCGGCTGTATTCTACACCGGCTGTATTAAACACCTGCTGTATTAAACACCGGCTGTATTAAACACCTGCTGTATTAAACACCGGCTGTATTAAACACCGGCTGTATTAAACACCGGCTGTATTAAACACCGGCTGTATTAAACACCGGCTGTATTAAACACCGGCTGTATTAAACACCGGCTGTATTAAACACCGGCTGTATTAAACACCTGCTGTATTAAACACCGGCTGTATTAAACACCGGCTGTATTAAACACCGGCTGTATTAAACACCGGCTGTATTAAACACCTGCTGTATTAAACACCGGCTGTATTAAACACCGGCTGTATTCTACACCGGCTGTATTAAACACCGGCTGTATTCTACACCTGCTGTATTAAACACTGGCTGTATTAAACACTGGCTGTATTAAACACCGGCTGTATTCTACACCTGCTGTATTAAACACCGGCTGTATTCTACACCTGCTGTATTAAACACTGGCTGTATTAAACACCGGCTGTATTCTACACCGGCTGTATTAAACACCGGCTGCATTCTACACCGGCTGTATTAAACACCGGCTGTATTCTACACCGGCTGTATTAAACACCGGCTGCATTCTACACCGGCTGTATTCTACACCGGCTGTATTCTACACCGGCTGTATTAAACACCGGCTGTATTAAACACCGGCTGTATTAAACACCGGCTGTATTCTACACCGGCTGTATTAAACACCGGCTGTATTCTACACCGGCTGTATTAAACACCGGCTGTATTAAACACCGGCTGTATTCTACACCGGCTGTATTAAACACCGGCTGTATTAAACACCGGCTGTATTAAACACCGGCTGTATTCTACACCGGCTGTATTAAACACCGGCTGTATTAAACACCGGCTGTATTAAACACCGGCTGTATTAAACACCGGCTGTATTCTACACCGGCTGTATTAAACACCGGCTGTATTAAACACCGGCTGTATTCTACACCGGCTGTATTCTACACCGGCTGTATTAAACACCGGCTGTATTAAACACCGGCTGTATTAAACACCGGCTGTATTCTACACCGGCTGTATTAAACACCGGCTGTATTCTACACCGGCTGTATTCTACACCGGCTGTATTAAACACCGGCTGTATTCTACACCGGCTGTATTAAACACCGGCTGTATTAAACACCGGCTGTATTAAACACCGGCTGTATTAAACACTGGCTGTATTAAACACCAGCTGTATTAAACACCGGCTGTATTAAACACCGGCTGTATTAAACACCGGCTGTATTCTACACCGGCTGTATTAAACACTGGCTGTATTAAACACCGGCTGTATTCTAATACTGGTGTTAATAACCAGTATTAAATTAACTCTAATTGGTCTAAAATAACCCCAGTGTTGGGTGTTAATAACCAGTATTAAATAACTCTAATTGGTCTAAAATAACCCCAGTGTTGGTGTTTATAACCAGTATTAAATTAACTCTAATTGGTCTAAAATAACCCCAGTGTTGGTGTTTATAACCAGTGTTAAATCCAAACCACTCCCATCATTATCATATTTCCCAGCATGCTCTATTGCAGGTTGATTTTTAGACTAGTTCCTCAATATCTATGTTTTTACACGTAGCACATCGATTGATTAATTAATCTTATGCTACTCAAATATGAATAACATACATTTTGATCAACTAATCCGATCTGTTACTTTGTAGTTAATTGCATCCATTACTGAAATGGTTGTTCCAGTTTAGATGGTTTAGGTCGTCTCGTATCTTAGTCTTCCCGACCCAGCAGTCAGTCTGAATGTAGGTTACGGGAGAATAAACATGTCAAATTGTTGGATATCTTCACTGAGGCTGGATTCCGATAGGAATTACACAGCACTTTGCCAACCATCATAATGTGATCTGCAGACGTGAAAACCATGAGTTTCATTCAGGCTACTACTGTATTGGTGTCAAACTAGGCCCTCGGGAAATACTTGTTGTATTGTGTTGAACATTTTGATTTGAATGATCTGGCTCGGGGAAACCCACAGGACAACAAAAAACTATGACGGCAACAATCTCTGTCTCTGTCAATAACAAATACAGTCATGGTTGGTAACTACAATTCACTCGAAAGCTAAGGCTCTCTGGGAAATATGCTAAATAAAATTAAAAAAATAGGCTGTGTGTTAATTTAACACTGAAAAGTGTGCATGTGACCAATAAAATGGGAGTTGTATAGGTCAAGTTAAGTATTGCATAAGTGTGGTGCTGAACTAAGGTTGTGTTGACTTGAACTTCCTGTCTTTTTGAAAGTCGTTGAGTGCAGTAGAGACCTGGTCACTTCCTGTTTCTCTTTCAGTCTATTATCTTTGTGTGAGTCTGAGTTGTGTATCTGTTGTTACCTGTGTGCAGAGCTGGACCAGCAGCTTGGCAGCGTTGGGGCTGTTGGAGGCCAGACAACCCACAGCCGTACTGAGATAGGCCAGACAGGAGATAGGTTTGCTGGCCTTGGTGGCCCCGCGGGGCCGCTCTGAGGCCCCTGATCCAGATGTGGGGCTGGTGGAGAGGCCGGCTCGCCCCGCAGCAGCCAGACACATCAGTCTGACCAGGGTCCTGATGTCTGTCAGACCCAGAGACTCCAACCCTGCTGCCAGGCTGCAGCTAGAACCACTGAGAGAGAGGGAAAGGGGGAGAGAGAGGGGAGGGAGGGAGAGAGAGGAGGGGAGAGAGAGGGGGAGGGAGGAGAGAGAGAGAAAGGGGGAGAGAGAGGGAGAGAGAGGAGGGGAGGGACGAGGGGAGGGAGAGAGAGACGAGGGGAGAGGAGGGGAGAGAGAGAGGGGGGAGAAAGGGGGAGGGAGAGAGAGGGGAGGGAGAGAGAAAGGGAGAGAGAGGGGGGAGAGAGAGGGGGGAGAGGAAGAGAGAGGAGGGGAGAGAGAGGGGGAGAGAGAGAGAGGGGGAGAGAAGGGGGGAGAGAGAAAGGGGGAGGGAGAGAGAGGAGGGGAGAGGGAGAGAGAGGAGAGAGAGAGGGGGAGAGAGAGAGGGGGGAGAGAGAGAAAGGGGGGGGGAGAGAAAGGGGGAGGGAGAGGGGAGGGAGAGAAGGCCATACTCATAAACATACAGTAGTTGCAATGCAGTTCACCCTTATACACTGACACCAACTAAACACAGTGGGACATGAGATGAATGGAGAGAGATCGAGACTGAGAGAGACAGACGGAAAGACACCAGGGAGACAGAGAGAGACAGAGACAAAGAGAGACAGAGAGAGAGAGAGAGAGAGAGAGAGAGAGAGAGAGAGACAAAGACCAACACATTATCCAGTCCTACACACAGTCCCCTACACCTAGTCTACACACAGTCCTACACATAGTCTACACACAGTCCTACACATAGTCTACACATAGTCCTTCACATAGTCTACACAGTCCTACCACTAGTCTACACCTAGTCTACACACAGTCCTACACATAGTCTACACACAGTCCTACACATAGTCTACACATAGTCCTTCACATAGTCTACACAGTCCTACCACTAGTCTACACCTAGCCTACAACCAGTCCTACACCTAGTCTACACAGTCCTACACCTAGTCTACACACAGTCCTACACATAGTCTACACATAGTCCTTCACATAGTCTACACAGTCCTACCACTAGTCTACACCTAGCCTACCACCAGTCCTACACCTAGTCTACACAGTCCTACACCTAGTCTACACACAGTCTACACATAGTCTACACAGTCCTACACCTAGTCTACACAGTCCTACACACAGTCTACACATAGTCTACACAGTCCTACCACTAGTCGACACCTAGCCTACAACCAGTCCTACACCTAGTCTACACAGTCCTACACCTAGTCTACACACAGTCCTACACATAGTCTACACAGTCCTACCACTAGTCTACACCTAGCCTACAACCATTCCTACACCTAGTCTACACAGTCCTACACATAGTCTACACACAGTCCTACACATAGTCTACACATAGTCCTTCACATAGTCTACACAGTCCTACCACTAGTCGACACCTAGCCTACAACCAGTCCTACACCTAGTCTACACACAGTCCTACACATAGTCTACACACAGTCCTACACACAGTCCTACCACTAGTCTACACCTAGCCTACCACCAGTCCTACACCTAGTCTACACAGTCCTACACCTAGTCTACACACAGTCTACACATAGTCTACACAGTCCTACACCTAGTCTACACAGTCCTACACCTAGTCTACACACAGTCTACACATAGTCTACACAGTCCTACCACTAGTCTACACCTAGCCTACAACCAGTCCTACACCTAGTCTACACACAGTCCTACACATAGTCTACACACAGTCCTACACACAGTCCTACCACTAGTCTACACCTAGCCTACAACCAGTCCAACACCTAGTCTACACAGTCATACACCTAGTCTACACAGTCCTACACCTAGTCTACACAGTCCTACACCTAGTCTACACAGTCCTACACCTAGTCTACACCTAGTCCTACACCTAGTCTACACACAGGTCTATACCTCGTCTACACTTCGTCTACACCTAGTCTATACCTAGTCTACACCGAGTCAACACACAGGTCTACAACTAGTCTACACCTAGTCTATACCTAGTCTACACCTACTCTACACACAGGTCTACACCTAGTCTACACCTAGTCTACACCTAGTCTACACCTAGTCTACAGACAGACCCACCTGACAGAGAGTAGAGACAGGGCTCTCATCACCATGGTCCTGGCCAGGAGGACCTGCGCTGCAGAGGTCACTCTCCTCAGAGCCATGACCCTGTCGTGGGGGTTCTCCAGCGCTGCGGCCTGCTCCCCCAGAGTCACCCTGCCCGAGGAGCTGTTCTCCACCGCGCCCTGGCAGCCTGGGAAACACACGCAGACACTTGTTGAAGTTGACGCACGATGTAGAATTACAACCCCACGAAATGGACGTATAACAGGTGATCACTGAACCACATTACAGAGAGGACCAGACAGATCTAAACCACGTTACAGAGAGGACCAGACACATCTAAACCACCCACGTTACAGAGAGGACCAGACACATCTAAACCACATTACAGAGAGGACCAGACACATCTAAACCACATTACAGAGAGGACCAGACACATCTAAACCACATTACAGAGAGGACCAGACACATCTAAACCACATTACAGAGAGGACCAGACACATCTAAACCACATTACAGAGAGGACCAGACACATCTAAACCACATTACAGAGAGGACCAGACACATCTAAACCACCCACATTACAGAGAGGACCGGACACATCTAAACCACCCACATTACAGAGAGGACCGGACACATCTAAACCACCCACATTACAGAGAGGACCGGACACATCTAAACCACATTACAGAGAGGACCAGACACATCTAAACCACCCACATTACAGAGAGGACCGGACACATCTAAACCACCCACATTACAGAGAGGACCAGACACATCTAAACCACATTACAGAGAGGACCGGACACATCTAAACCACCCACATTACAGAGAGGACCGGACACATCTAAACCACCCACATTACAGAGAGGACCAGACACATCTAAACCACCCACATTACAGAGAGGACCGGACACATCTAAACCACCCACATTACAGAGAGGACCAGACACATCTAAACCACATTACAGAGAGGACCAGACACATCTGAACCACATTACAGAGAGGACCAGACACATCTAAACCACATTACAGAGAGGACCAGACACATCTAAACCACATTACAGAGAGGACCAGACACATCTAAACCACCCACATTACAGAGAGGACCAGACACATCTAAACCACCCACATTACAGAGAGGACCAGACACATCTAAACCACCCACATTACAGAGAGGACCAGACACATCTAAACCACATTACAGAGAGGACCAGACACATCTGAACCACATTACAGAGAGGACCAGACACATCTAAACCACATTACAGAGAGGACCAGACACATCTGAACCACATTACAGAGAGGACCAGACACATCTAAACCACATTACAGAGAGGACCAGACACATCTAAACCACATTACAGAGAGGACCAGACACATCTCACCCACATTACAGAGAGGACCAGACACATCTAAACCACATTACAGAGAGGACCAGACACATCTAAACCACATTACAGAGAGGACCAGACACATCTAAACCACATTACAGAGAGGACCGGACACATCTAAACCACCCACATTACAGAGAGGACCAGACACATCTAAACCACGTTACAGAGAGGACCAGACACATCTGAACCACATTACAGAGAGGACCGGACACATCTAAACCACCCACATTACAGAGAGGACCAGACACATCTCACCCACATTACAGAGAGGACCAGACAGATCTAAACCACATTACAGAGAGGACCAGACACATCTAAACCACATTACAGAGAGGACCAGACACATCTAAACCACATTACAGAGAGGACCAGACACATCTAAACCACATTACAGAGAGGACCAGACACATCTGAACCTCCCACATTACAGAGAGGACTGGACACATCTAAACCACATTACAGAGAGGACCAGACACATCTGAACCACCCACATTACAGAGAGGACCAGACACATCTGAACCACATTACAGAGAGGACCAGACACATCTGAACCACCCACATTACAGAGAGGACCAGACACATCTCAACCACATTACAGAGAGGACCAGACACATCTGAACCACATTACAGAGAGGACCAGACACATCTAAACCACATTACAGAGAGGACCAGACACATCTGAACCACATTACAGAGAGGACCAGACACATCTAAACCACATTACAGAGAGGACCAGACACATCTAAACCACATTACAGAGAGGACCAGACAGATCTAAACCACATTACAGAGAGGACCGGACAGATCTAAACCACATTACAGAGAGGACCAGACACATCTAAACCACCCACATTACAGAGAGGACCAGACACATCTAAACCACATTACAGAGAGGACTGGACACATCTGAACCACATTACAGAGAGGACCAGACACATCTAAACCACCCACATTACAGAGAGGACCAGACACATCTAAACCACATTACAGAGAGGACCAGACACATCTAAACCACCCACATTACAGAGAGGACCAGACACATCTAAACCACATTACAGAGAGGACCAGACACATCTAAACCACATTACAGAGAGGACCAGACACATCTAAACCACCCACATTACAGAGAGGACCAGACAGATCTAAACCACCCACATTACAGAGAGGACTGGACACATCTGAACCACCCACATTACAGAGAGGACCAGACAGATCTAAACCACCCACATTACAGAGAGGACCAGACAGATCTAAACCACCCACATTACAGAGAGGACCAGACACATCTAAACCACATTACAGAGAGGACCAGACACATCTAAACCACATTACAGAGAGGACCGGACAGATCTCACCCACATTACAGAGAGGACCAGACAGATCTCACCCACATTACAGAGAGGACCAGACACATCTAAACCACCCACATTACAGAGAGGACCAGACACATCTAAACCACATTACAGAGAGGACCAGACACATCTAAACCACCCACATTATAGAGAGGACAAGACACATCTGAACCACCCACATTAGAGAGGACCGGACACATCTAAACCACCCACATTATAGAGAGGACCAGACACATCTAAACCACCCACATTATAGAGAGGACAAGACACATCTAAACCACCCACATTACAGAGAGGACCAGACACATCTAAACCACATTACAGAGAGGACCAGACAGATCTCACCCACATTACAGAGAGGACCAGACACATCTAAACCACCCACATTACAGAGAGGACCAGACACATCTGAACCACATTACAGAGAGGACCAGACACATCTGAACCACCCACATTACAGAGAGGACCAGACACATCTGAACCACATTACAGAGAGGACCAGACACATCTGAACCACCCACATTACAGAGAGGACCAGACACATCTAAACCACCCACATTATAGAGAGGACAAGACACATCTGAACCACCCACATTAGAGAGGACCGGACACATCTAAACCACCCACATTATAGAGAGGACCAGACACATCTTAACCACCCACATTACAGAGAGGACCAGACACATCTGAACCACATTACAGAGAGGACCAGACACATCTGTGTGTGTGTGTGTGTGTGTGTGTGTGTGTGTGTGTGTGTGTGTGTGTGTGTGTGTGTGTGTGTGTGTGTGTGTTTCTCAGCCCCTCACCTATCTGCAGCAGAGTCTCCTCCATGCTGTTGGTGGCGGTCACCATGGCTACGGACGCTCCCAGGGGGTCACTGTCGGGGAACTGGACGGCCTCTGGGACGACCCGGCGCTCGCTCAGACCCAACGGTCCCGCCAGCAGCTCAAACTCCTCGTCCCCAGTTAACCTCTCATCCTCATCAACATCCAGCATGTCCCATTCCTCTGTAAGGGTTGTAGAGAATACCAGTCATACTATCAGCCACGTGGTTATAGAGAATAACAGTCACACTATCAGCCACGTGGTTATAGAGAATAACAGTCATACTATCAGCCACGTGGTTATAGAGAATAACAGTCATACTATCAGCCACGTGGTTATAGAGAATCACAGTCATACTATCAGCCACGTGGTTATAGAGAATAACAGTCATACTATCAGCCACGTGGTTATAGAGAATCACAGTCATACTATCAGCCATGTGGTTATAGAGAATAACAGTCATACTATCAGCCACGTGGTTATAGAGAATAACAGTCATACTATCAGCCACGTGGTTATAGAGAATAACAGTCACACTATCAGCCACGTGGTTATAGAGAATAACAGTCATACTATCAGCCATGTGGTTATAGAGAATAACAGTCATACTATCAGCCACGTGGTTATAGAGAATAACAGTCATACTATCAGCCATGTGGTTATAGAGAATAACAGTCATACTATCAGCCACGTGGTTATAGAGAATAACAGTCATACTATCAGCCACGTGGTTATAGAGAATAACAGTCATACTATCAGCCACGTGGTTATAGAGAATCACAGTCATACTATCAGCCACGTGGTTATAGAGAATAACAGTCATACTATCAGCCACGTGGTTATAGAGAATAACAGTCATACTATCAGCCACGTGGTTATAGAGAATAACAGTCATACTATCAGCCACGTGGTTATAGAGAATAACAGTCACACTATCAGCCACGTGGTTATAGAGAATAACAGTCATACTATCAGCCACGTGGTTATAGAGAATAACAGTCATACTATCAGCCACGTGGTTATAGAGAATAACAGTCATACTATCAGCCACCTGGTTATAGAGAATACCAGTCATACTATCAGCCACGTGGTTATAGAGAATAACAGTCACACTATCAGCCACGTGGTTATAGAGAATAACAGTCATACTATCAGCCACGTGGTTATAGAGAATAACAGTCACACTATCAGCCACGTGGTTATAGAGAATAACAGTCATACTATCAGCCACGTGGTTATAGAGAATAACAGTCATACTATCAGCCACGTGGTTATAGAGAATAACAGTCATACTATCAGCCACGTGGTTATAGAGAATAACAGTCATACTATCAGCCACGTGGTTATAGAGAATAACAGTCACACTATCAGCCATGTGGTTATAGAGAATAACAGTCACACTATCAGCCACGTGGTTATAGAGAATAACAGTCATACTATCAGCCACGTGGTTATAGAGAATAACAGTCATACTATCAGCCACGTGGTTATAGAGAATAACAGTCATACTATCAGCCACGTGGTTATAGAGAATAACAGTCATACTATCAGCCACGTGGTTATAGAGAATAACAGTCATACTATCAGCCACGTGGTTATAGAGAATACCAGTCACACTATCAGCCATGTGGTTATAGAGAATAACAGTCATACTATCAGCCATGTGGTTATAGAGAATAACAGTCACACTATCAGCCACGTGGTTATAGAGAATAACAGTCATACTATCAGCCACGTGGTTATAGAGAATAACAGTCATACTATCAGCCACGTGGTTATAGAGAATAACAGTCATACTATCAGCCACGTGGTTATAGAGAATACCAGTCACACTATCAGCCATGTGGTTATAGAGAATAACAGTCACACTATCAGCCACGTGGTTATAGAGAATAACAGTCATACTATCAGCCACGTGGTTATAGAGAATAACAGTCATACTATCAGCCACGTGGTTATAGAGAATAACAGTCATACTATCAGCCATGTGGTTATAGAGAATAACAGTCATACTATCAGCCACGTGGTTATAGAGAATAACAGTCATACTATCAGCCACGTGGTTATAGAGAATAACAGTCATACTATCAGCCACGTGGTTATAGAGAATAACAGTCATACTATCAGCCATGTGGTTATAGAGAATAACAGTCATACTATCAGCCACGTGGTTATAGAGAATAACAGTCATACTATCAGCCACGTGGTTATAGAGAATAACAGTCATACTATCAGCCACGTGGTTATAGAGAATACCAGTCACACTATCAGCCATGTGGTTATAGAGAATAACAGTCACACTATCAGCCACGTGGTTATAGAGAATAACAGTCATACTATCAGCCACGTGGTTATAGAGAATAACAGTCATACTATCAGCCACGTGGTTATAGAGAATAACAGTCATACTATCAGCCATGTGGTTATAGAGAATAACAGTCATACTATCAGCCACGTGGTTATAGAGAATAACAGTCATACTATCAGCCACGTGGTTATAGAGAATAACAGTCATACTATCAGCCACGTGGTTATAGAGAATAACAGTCATACTATCAGCCATGTGGTTATAGAGAATAACAGTCATACTATCAGCCACGTGGTTATAGAGAATAACAGTCATACTATCAGCCATGTGGTTATAGAGAATAACAGTCATACTATCAGCCACGTGGTTATAGAGAATAACAGTCATACTATCAGCCACGTGGTTATAGAGAATAACAGTCATACTATCAGCCACGTGGTTATAGAGAATAACAGTCACACTATCAGCCACGTGGTTATAGAGAATAACAGTCATACTATCAGCCATGTGGTTATAGAGAAACACACGTGGTTAACACAGTCACACTATCAGCCACGTGGTTATAGAGAATAACAGTCACACTATCAGCCACGTGGTTATAGAGAATAACAGTCACACTATCAGCCACGTGGTTATAGAGAATAACAGTCATACTATCAGCCATGTGGTTATAGAGAATAACAGTCATACTATCAGCCACGTGGTTATAGAGAATAACAGTCACACTATCAGCCACGTGGTTATAGAGAATAACAGTCATACTATCAGCCACGTGGTTATAGAGAATACCAGTCATACTATCAGCCACGTGGTTATAGAGAATACCAGTCATACTATCAGCCACGTGGTTATAGAGAATACCAGTCATACTATCAGCCATGTGGTTATAGAGAATAACACAGTCACACTATCAGCCACGTGGTTATAGAGAATAACAGTCACACTATCAGCCACGTGGTTATAGAGAATAACAGTCATACTATCAGCCACGTGGTTATAGAGAATACCAGTCATACTATCAGCCACGTGGTTATAGAGAATAACAGTCATACTATCAGCCACGTGGTTATAGGGAATAACAGTCATACTATCAGCCACGTGGTTATAGAGAATCACAGTCATACTATCAGCCACGTGGTTATAGAGAATAACAGTCATACTATCAGCCACGTGGTTATAGAGAATAACAGTCACAATATCAGCCACATGGTTATAGAGAATACCAGTCATACTATCAGCCATGTGGTTATAGAGAATAACACAGTCACACTATCAGCCACGTGGTTATAGAGAATAACAGTCACACTATCAGCCACGTGGTTATAGAGAATAACAGTCACACTATCAGCCACGTGGTTATAGAGAATAACAGTCATACTATCAGCCACGTGGTTATAGAGAATAACAGTCATACTATCAGCCACGTGGTTATAGAGAATAACAGTCATACTATCAGCCACGTGGTTATAGAGAATAACAGTCACACTATCAGCCACGTGGTTATAGAGAATAACAGTCATACTATCAGCCACGTGGTTATAGAGAATAACAGTCATACTATCAGCCACGTGGTTATAGAGAATAACAGTCATACTATCAGCCACGTGGTTATAGAGAATAACAGTCACACTATCAGCCACGTGGTTATAGAGAATAACAGTCATACTATCAGCCACGTGGTTATAGAGAATACCAGTCATACTATCAGCCACGTGGTTATAGAGAATAACAGTCACACTATCAGCCACGTGGTTATAGAGAATAACAGTCATACTATCAGCCACGTGGTTATAGAGAATAACAGTCATACTATCAGCCACGTGGTTATAGAGAATAACAGTCATACTATCAGCCACGTGGTTATAGAGAATAACAGTCACACTATCAGCCACGTGGTTATAGAGAATAACAGTCACACTATCAGCCACGTGGTTATAGAGAATCACAGTCACACTATCAGCCACGTGGTTATAGAGAATAACAGTCATACTATCAACCACGTGGTTACAGAGAATAACAGTCATACTATCAGCCATAAAGCTACAGTGGAACCAGTCATACTATCAGCCATAAAGCTACAGTGGACCAGTCATACTATCAGCCATAAAGCTACAGTGGACCAGTCATACTATCAGCCATAAAGCTACAGTGGAACCAGTCATACTATCAGCCATAAAGCTACAGTGGAACCAGTCATACTATCAGCCACAAAGCTACAGTGGACCAGTCATACTATCAGCCATAAAGCTACAGTGGACCAGTCATACTATCAGCCATAAAGCTACAGTGGAACCAGTCATACTATCAGCCATAAAGCTACAGTGGACCAGTCATACTATCAGCCATAAAGCTACAGTGGAACCAGTCATACTATCAGCCATAAAGCTACAGTGGAACCAGTCATACTATCAGCCATAAAGCTACAGTGGACCAGTCATACTATCAGCCATAAAGCTACAGTGGACCAGTCATACTATCAGCCATAAAGCTACAGTGGACCAGTCATACTATCAGCCATAAAGCTACAGTGGAACCAGTCATACTATCAGCCATAAAGCTACAGTGGAACCAGTCATACTATCAGCCATAAAGCTACAGTGGACCAGTCATACTATCAGCCATAAAGCTACAGTGGAACCAGTCATACTATCAGCCATAAAGCTACAGTGGACCAGTCATACTATCAGCCATAAAGCTACAGTGGACCAGTCATACTATCAGCCATAAAGCTACAGTGGACCAGTCATACTATCAGCCATAAAGCTACAGTGGAACCAGTCATACTATCAGCCATAAAGCTACAGTGGAACCAGTCATACTATCAGCCATAAAGCTACAGTGGACCAGTCATACTATCAGCCATAAAGCTACAGTGGAACCAGTCATACTATCAGCCATAAAGCTACAGTGGACCAGTCATACTATCAGCCATAAAGCTACAGTGGAACCAGTCATACTATCAGCCATAAAGCTACAGTGGACCAGTCATACTATCAGCCATAAAGCTACAGTGGACCAGTCATACTATCAGCCATAAAGCTACAGTGGAACCAGTCATACTATCAGCCATAAAGCTACAGTGGACCAGTCATACTATCAGCCATAAAGCTACAGTGGAACCAGTCATTCATATGATCAGGGACAAGAACCTCTGGAACAAGTGAATCATCATGTTTAACCAGAACCGGTACCTTCATAGACACTGTCCTGCTTCCCCAGGAGGTCCGGGGCCAGTCCTTTATACCTGAACATGGACCACGACACGTGTTAGTGATCACAACGTCATCTTGTCACCGTTACACAGTGTGTATCGAATCTTAAGTTTCAGTTGTACAACACAAGAGTCACAAGTCTGTAATTTAAAAAATAAAATGTGGCGTGTCACCTTCTGTCCGTCACTGACCTCTCCGTCACGGGGACTGTGGTTTTACTCTTAACCGCCAGGTGTTTGTCCCGACAGCTACCACAGAGGAGGTAGTAGGGGTTCCCGCTGCCACACTCCCCTCCGAACCACCCGTCTACGTAGGAGCCGTTGCTCCGGTAACCCTGTCGGTTGGCGCTGCGCCCGCAGCCAGGGTGGCTCTTCTTCATGTGCTGGTTGAAGTTGGCAACGCTAGCCTCACACAACTCACACACTACCACCTCGTCTCGTTCCTCTGTCTCACACACATGCTGCCAGGGGACAGGGAGGGGACATAGAGACAGGGAGGGGACACGGAGACAGGGAGGGGAAACGGAGACAGGGAGGGGACACGGAGACAGGGAGGGGACACAGAGACAGGGAGGGGACACAGAGACAGGGAGGGGACACAGAGACAGGGAGGGGACACAGAGACAGGGAGGGGACACAGAGACAGGGAGGGGACACAGAGACAGGGAGGGGACACAGAGACAGGGAGGGGACACAGAGACAGGGAGGGGACACAGAGACAGGGAGGGGACACAGAGACAGGGAGGGGACACAGAGACAGGGAGGGACACAGAGACAGGGAGGGGACACAGAGACAGGGAGGGGACACAGAGACAGGGAGGGGACACAGAGACAGGGAGGGGACACAGAGACAGGGAGGGGACACAGAGACAGGGAGGGGACACAGAGACAGGGAGGGGACACAGAGACAGGGAGGGGACACAGAGACAGGGAGGGACACAGAGACAGGGAGGGGACACAGAGACAGGGAGGGGACACGGAGACAGGGAGGGGAAACGGAGACAGGGAGGGGACACGGAGACAGGGAGGGGACACGGAGACAGGGAGGGGACACGGAGACAGGGAGGGGACACGGAGACAGGGAGGGGACACGGAGACAGGGAGGGGACACGGAGACAGGGGGGGACACAGAGACAGGGAGGGGACACAGAGACAGGGAGGGGAGGGGACACAGAGACAGGGAGGGGACACAGAGACAGGGAGGGGACACAGAGACAGGGAGGGGACACGGAGACAGGGAGGGGAACGGAGACAGGGAGGGGAACGGAGACAGGGAGGGGACACGGAGACAGGGAGGGGACACGGAGACAGGGATGGGACACAGAGACAGGGAGGGGACACAGAGACAGGGAGGGAGGGGACACAGAGACAGGGAGGGGACACAGAGACATGGAGGGGACACGGAGACAGGGAGGGACAAGACAGGGAGGGGACACGGAGACAGGGAGGGGACACGGAGACAGGGATGGGACACAGAGACAGGGAGGGGACACAGAGACAGGGAGGGGAGGGGACACA
The DNA here is from genome assembly GCF_023373465.1 of Oncorhynchus keta. Lineage (NCBI taxonomy): Eukaryota > Metazoa > Chordata > Actinopteri > Salmoniformes > Salmonidae > Oncorhynchus > Oncorhynchus keta. Next base: position 10,820 of record NW_026282084.1, on the reverse strand, counting down.
GAGACAGGGAGGGGACACAGAGACAGGGAGGGGACACGGAGACAGGGAGGGGACACGGAGACAGGGAGGGGACACGGAGACAGGGAGGGGACACAGAGACAGGGAGGGGACACAGAGACAGGGAGGGGACACAGAGACAGGGAGGGGACACGAAGACAGGGAGGGGACACGGAGACGGGACACGGAGACAGGAAGGGGACACGGAGACAGGGAGGGGACACGGAGACAGGGAGGGGACACGGAGACAGGGAGGGGACACAGAGACAGGGAGGGGACACAGAGACAGGGAGGGGACACAGAGACAGGGAGGGGACACGGAGACAGGGAGGGGACACGGAGACAGGGAGGGGACACGGAGACAGGGAGGGGACACGGAGACAGGGAGGGGACACGGAGACAGGGAGGGGACACGGAGACAGGGAGGGGACACAGAGACAGGGAGGGGACACAGAGACAGGGAGGGGACACAGAGACAGGGAGGGGACACAGAGACAGGGAGGGGACACAGAGACAGGGAGGGGACACAGAGACAGGGAGGGGACACAGAGACAGGGAGGGGACACAGAGACAGGGAGGGGACACAGAGACAGGGAGGGGACACAGAGACAGGGAGGGGACACAGAGACAGGGAGGGGACACAGAGACAGGGAGGGGACACAGAGACAGGGAGGGGACACAGAGACAGGGAGGGGACACAGAGACAGGGAGGGGACACAGAGACAGGGAGGGGACACAGAGACAGGGAGGGGACACAGAGACAGGGAGGGGACACAGAGACAGGGAGGGGACACAGAGACAGGGAGGGGACACGGAGACAGGG
>NW_026282084.1:0-5000 GCF_023373465.1 Oncorhynchus keta | reverse complement strand
TCTTGTATGGCATGTTCAATGGAAACAGAGTTTAAAACCCTCCGGCTGCATGGCCTTCGTCAGGGAGTACTACTCAGCACACACTATGTGTAAACAGAAGACTGGAGACAGGCATATCTGACCCCGAGGGGCTGTCCTCTACAACAGCTTCAGTTACTGTACCTCTCGCTGAAGCCCTCCTCCATGTCTGCGGAGTCGGCGTTGGGCATATCTCCAGGGGAGTGTAGGTAGCTCCTCTCCAGACTCTTACCCCCGCCCGAGGCTGTGGCCCCTGGGCACGAGGAGCTGTCTGACCCCTGTCCTCTAGAGTGACTGTCATCCTCGTCCTCCTCTGTTCCGGGGTGTTCTATCATCCACATAGCCAGTACCGTGATGTTCTGGGCATCAGCCTCGCCACGAGTACCTGTGGGGGGGGGGGGAGGAACTGATGACATACTGTTGGTGCTAACGGGGAGGGGGGGAGGAACTGATGACATACTGTTGGTGCTAACGGGGAGGGGGAGGAGAGGAACTGACATACTGTTGGTGCTAACGGGGAGGGGGAGGAACTGATGACATACTGTTGGTGCTAACGGGGAGGGGGAGGAACTGATTACATTACATTTAAGTCATTTAGCAGACGCTCTTATCCAGAGCGACTTACAAATTGGTGCATACACCTTATGACAACCAGTGGAACAGCCACTTGCATCTAAATCTTGTTGGGGGTGAGAAGGATTACTTACCCTTACTTACCCTATCTGATGACATACTGTTGGTGCTAACGGGGAGGGGGAGGAACTGATGACATACTGTTGGTGCTAACGAGGAGGGGGGAGGAGAGGAACTGATGACATACTGTTGGTGCTAACGAGGAGGGGGGTAGGAACTGATGACATACTGTTGGTGCTAACGAGGAGGGGGTAGGAACTGATGACATACTGTTGGTGCTAACGGGGAGGGGGAGGAGAGGAACTGATGACATACTGTTGGTGCTAACGGGGAGGGGGGTAGGAACTGATGACATACTGTTGGTGCTAACGAGGAGGGGGGTAGGAACTGATGACATACTGTTGGTGCTAACGGGGAGGGGGAGGAACTGATGACATACTGTTGGTGCTAACGGGGAGGGGGGAGGAGAGGAACTGATGACATACTGTTGGTGCTAACGAGGAGGGGGGAGGAACTGATGACATACTGTTGGTGCTAACGGGGAGGGGGGAGGAGAGGAACTGATGACATACTGTTGGTGCTAACGAGGAGGGGGGAGGAGAGGAACTGATGACATACTGTTGGTGCTAACGAGGAGGGGGGAGGAGAGGAACTGATGACATACTGTTGGTGCTAACGAGGAGGGGGGAGGAGAGGAACTGATGACATACTGTTGGTGCTAACGGGGAGGGGGGTAGGAACTGATGACATACTGTTGGTGCTAACGGGAGGGGGGAGGAACTGATGACATACTGTTGGTGCTAACGGGGAGGGGGGTAGGAACTGATGACATGGTCGTGTCCCTGGTTGTGTCCCTGGTCGTGACCCTAGTCGTCTCCTGGTCGTGACCCTGCCCTGGTCGTGTCCCTGGTCGTGACCCTGGTCGTGTCCCTGGTCGTGACCTTGGTCGTGTCCCTGGTTGTGTCCCTGGTCGTGACCCTGGTCGTGTCCCTGGTCGTGACCCTGGTTGTGTCCCTGGTCGTGACCCTAGTCGTGTCCCTGGTCGTGACCCTGGTCGTGACCCTGCCCTGGTCGTGTCCCTGGTCGTGACCCTGGTCGTGTCCCTGGTCGTGTGCCTGGTCGTGACCCTGGTCGTGTCCCTGGTCGTGACCCTGGTCGTGACCCTGGTCGTGACCCTGGTCGTGTCCCTGGTCGTGTCCATGGTCGTGTCCCTGGTCGTGACCCTACTCCCTGCAGGTGTCTCAGGGGTAGTTGGGATATGAAACATTTCCCTGAAACACGTGTAATGATGAACACTTGAACAAGTCTGTAAACAGGAGAAATATAAGCTGCCCCCCTCCTTCACTGTCCCCATCCCAGGTTCAAACCAGTCTGCTCCCAAACACACGGCACCGTGGTCCTTGTACCAGTAGAGGTTCCTTCACTGTCCCCATCCCGGGTTCAAACCAGTCTGCTCCCAAACACACGGCACCGTGGTCCTTGTACCAGTAGAGGTTCCTTCACTGTCCCCATCCCAGGTTCAAACCAGTCTGCTCCCAAACACACGGCACCGTGGTCCTTGTACCGGTAGAGGTTCCTTCACTGTCCCCATCCCAGGTTCAAACCAGTCTGCTCCCAAACACACGGCACCGTGGTCCTTGTACCAGTAGAGGTTCCTTCACTGTCCCCATCCCAGGTTCAAACCAGTCTGCTCCCAAACACACGGCACCGTGGTCCTTGTACCAGTAGAGGTTCCTTCACTGTCCTCATCCCAGGTTCAAACCAGTCTGCTCCCAAACACACGGCACCGTGGTCCTTGTACCAGTAGAGGTTCCTTCACTGTCCCCATCCCAGGTTCAAACCAGTCTGCTCCCAAACACACGGCACCGTGGTCCTTGTACCAGTAGAGGTTCCTTCACTGTCCCCATCCCAGGTTCAAACCAGTCTGCTCCCAAACACACGGCACCGTGGTCCTTGTACCAGTAGAGGTTCCTTCACTGTCCCCATCCCAGGTTCAAACCAGTCTGCTCACAAACACACGGCACTGTGGTCCTTGTTTGTAGCTTTTATTTACACAGGGAAGAGACCGTACCAACAGATTCATCTATGTTTTTAAAAAGGCACCAATTGGATAGCTCCATCGGTACCAGTTCAAGCTAGCTGTGATCTTCCGGCACGTTCTGGACTCTATTACATTGGCTGGGAGAGAGATGGTCCATTATAAGTGGTTGTATCCTGAATGGCCATTGGCTGGGAGAGAGATGGTCCATTAGAAGTGGTTGTATCCTGAATGGCCATTGGCTGGGAGAGAGATGGTCCATTATAAGTGGTTGTATCCTGAATGGCCATTGGCTGGGAGAGAGATGGTCCATTATAAGTGGTTGTATCCTGAATGGCCATTGGCTGGGAGAGAGATGGTCCATTAGAAGTGGTTGTATCCTGAATGGCCATTGGCTGGGAGAGAGATGGTCCATTAGAAGTGGTTGTATCCTGAATGGCCATTGGCTGGGAGAGAGATGGTCCATTAGAAGTGGTTGTATCCTGAATGGCCATTGGCTAAAAGTTGGAGACTCACATGTAAACAAGCTGGACCTTCTGAACTGACGGCTGACTCGATGTTTGCTGCTAACAGTAACCAGTAAGTGTTCTCGCGCATATTCAGCGATACAACATGTGATATGTACGCTACACTACCTGCTCGTCCAACATCTCATTTCAAAATCATGGGTGTTAATATAGAGTTGGTCTCCCCCTTTACTGCTATAACAGCCTCCACTCTTCTGGGAAGGCTTTCCACTAGATGTTGGAACATTGCTGCTATAACAGCCTCCACTCTCCTGGGAAGGCTTTCCACTAGATGTTGGAACATTGCTGCTATAACAGCCTCCACTGTTCTGGGAAGGCTTTCCACTAGATGTTGGAACATTGCTGCTATAACAGCCTCCACTCTTCTGGGAAGGCTTTCCACTAGATGTTGGAACATTGCTGCTATAACAGCCTCCACTCTCCTTGGAAGGCTTTCCACTAGATGTTGGAACATTGCTGCTATAACAACCTCCACTCTTCTGGGAAGGCTTTCCACTAGATGTTGGAACATTGCTGCTATAACAGCCTCCACTCTTCTGGGAAGGCTTTCCACTAGATGTAGGAACATTGCTGCTATAACAGCCTCCACTCTTCTGGGAAGGCTTTCCACTAGATGTTGGAACATTGCTGAGGGGACTTGCTTCCATTCAGCCACAAGAGCATTAGTGAGATCGGGGCACGGATGTTGGGCGATTAGGCCTGGTTCGCAGTCTGCATTCCAATTCATGCCAAAGGTGTTCGATGGGGTTGAGGTCAGTGCTCTGTGCAGGCCAGTCAAGTTCTTCCACACCAATCTCGATAAACTATGTATGGACCTCGCTTTGTGCACGGGGCACTATCATGCTGAAACAGGAAAGGGCCTTCAGCAAACTGTTGCCACAAAGTTGGAAGCACAGAATCGTCTAGAATGTCATTGTATGCTGTAGCGTTAAGATTCCCCTTCACTGGAACTGAGGAGCCTAGTCCGAACCATGAAAAAAACAGCCCCAGACCATTATTCCTCCTCCACCAAACTTTACAGTTGGCACTATGCATTGTCTTGGTATGAGGTAGTGTATAGTGAAGTCTGTACCTATAGTCTTGGTATGAGGTAATGTATAGTGAAGTCTGTACCTGTAGTCTTGTTATGAGGTAGTGTATAGTGAAGTCTGTATCTGTAGTCTTGGCATGAGGTAATGTATAGTCTTTACCTGTAGTCTTGGTATGAGGTAATGTATAGTCTGTACCTGTAGTCTTGGTATGAGGTAATGTATAGTGAAGTCTGTACCTGTAGTCTTGGTATGAGGTAGTGTATAGTCTGTACCTGTAGTCTTGGTATGAGGTAATGTATAGTCTGTACCTGTAGTCTTGGTATGAGGTAATGTATAGTGAAGTCTGTACCTGTAGTCTTGGTATGAGGTAATGTAATGTAGTCTGTACCTGTAGTCTTGGTATGAGGTAGAGTATAGTGAAGTCTTTACCTGTAGTCTTGGTATGAGGTAATGTATAGTCTGTACCTGTAGTCTTGGTATGAGGTAATGTATAGTCTGTACCTGTAGTCTTGGTATGAGGTAATGTATAGTCTGTACCTGTAGTCTTGGTATGAGGTAGTGTATAGTCTGTACCTGTAGTCTTGGTATGAGGTAGTGTATAGTGAAGTCTGTACCTGTAGTCTTGGTATGAGGTAGTGTATAGTGAAGTCTGTACCTGTAGTCTTGGTATGAGGTAATGTATAGTGAAGTCTGTACCTGTAGTCTTGGTATGAGGTAGTGTATAGTCTGTACCTGTAGTCTTGGTATGAGGTA
>NW_026282083.1:0-26138 GCF_023373465.1 Oncorhynchus keta | reverse complement strand
TACGTCCCATACTCTCTCCTCCCATACTCTCTCTGTCCCATACTCTCTCTGTCCCATACTCTCTCTCCGTCCCGTTACTCTCTCTGTCCCATACTCTCTCCGATCCCTATACTCTCTCAGTCCCATACTCTCTCCAGGTCCCGTACTCTCTCTCTCTGTCCCATACTCTCTCCGTCCCATACTCTCTCCGTCCCATACTCTCTCTGGCTCTATACTCTCTCTCCGTCCCATACTCTCTCAGTCCCATCTCTCCAGGTCTACTCTCCGTCCCATACTCTCTCCGTCCCTACTCTCTCTCTAGGTCCCATACTCTCTACGTCCCTATACTCTCTCTCGTCCCATACTCTCTACGTCCCATACTCTCTCTGTCCCATACTCTCTACGTCCCATACTCTCTCCGTCCCGGTACTCTCTCTCCGTCCCATACTCTCTCCGTCCCGTACTCTTCTCTCCGTCCCATACTCTCTCTACGTCCCATACTCTCTCTCGTCCCATACTCTCTCCGTCCCGTACTCTCTCCGTCCCGTACTCTCTCCGTCCCGTACTCTCTCTCCGTCCCGTACTCTCTCTCTGTCCCGTACTCTCTACGTCCCATACTCTCTCCGTCCCATACTCTCTCTGTCCTATACTCTCTCTCCGTCCCATACTCTCTCTGTCCCATACTCTCTCTGTCCCATACTCTCTCTACGTCCCATACTCTCTACGTCCCATACTCTCTCTGTCCCATACTCTCTCCGTCCCATACTCTCTCCGTCCCATACTCTCTCTGTCCCATACTCTCTCCGTCCCATACTCTCTCCGTCCCATACTCTCTCCGTCCCATACTCTCTCCGTCCCATACTCTCTCCGTCCCATACTCTCTCTGTCCCATACTCTCTCCGTCCCATACTCTCTCCGTCCCGTACTCTCTCCGTCCCGTACTCTCTCCGTCCCGTACTCTCTCCGTCCCGTACTCTCTCCGTCCCATACTCTCTCCGTCCCATACTCTCTCCGTCCCATACTCTCTCCGTCCCGTACGTCCCGTACTCTCTCGTCCCGTACTCTCTCCGTCCCGTACTCTCTCCGTCCCGTACTCTCTCCGTCCCGTACTCTCTCCGTCCCGTACTCTCTCCGTCCCGTACTCTCTCCGTCCCGTACTCTCTCCGTCCCGTACTCTCTCCGTCCCGTACTCTCTCCGTCCCGTACTCTCTCCGTCCCGTACTCTCTCCGTCCCGTACTCTCTCTGTCCCGTACTCTCTCTGTCCCGTACTCTCTCTGTCCCGTACTCTCTCTGTCCCGTACTCTCTCCGTCCCATACTCTCTCCGTCCCGTACTCTCTCTGTCCCATACTCTCTCTCGTCCCATACTCTCTCTGTCCCATACTCTCTCTGTCCCATACTCTCTCCAGTCCCATACTCTCTCCCATACTCTCTCTCCGTCCCATACTCTCTCTGTCCCATACTCTCTCTCTCTGTCCCATACTCTCTCTCTCTCTCTCCGTCCCATACTCTCTCCGTCCCATACTCTCTCTCGTCCCATACTCTCTCTACGTCCCATACTCTCTCTCCGTCCCATACTCTCTCTACGTCCCATACTCTCTCTACGTCCCATACTCTCTCTCCGTCCCATACTCTCTCCGTCCCATACTCTCTCTACGTCCCATACTCTCTCTCGTCCCATACTCTCTCTACGTCCCATACTCTCTCTGTCCCATACTCTCTCTGTCCCATACTCTCTCTCTGTCCCATACTCTCTCTGTCCCATACTCTCTCTACGTCCCATACTCTCTCTGTCCCATACTCTCTCCGTCCCATACTCTCTCTACGTCCCATACTCTCTCTACGTCCCATACTCTCTCCGTCCCATACTCTCTCTACGTCCCATACTCTCTCTACGTCCCATACTCTCTCTCCGTCCCATACTCTCTCCCACGTCCCATACTCTCTCTCGTCCCATACTCTCTCTCCCATACGTCCCATACTCTCTCTGTCCCATACTCTCTCTACGTCCCATACTCTCTCTCGTCCCATACTCTCTCTGTCCCATACTCTCTCTCTCTCCCATACTCTCTCTCTCTGTCCCATACTCTCTCTCTCTGTCCCATACTCTCTCTCTCTGTCCCATACTCTCTCTCGTCCCATACTCTCTCTCGTCCCATACTCTCTCTCCGTCCCATACTCTCTCTCGTCCCATACTCTCTCTCCGTCCCATACTCTCTCTCCGTCCCATACTCTCTCTCCGTCCCATACTCTCTCTACGTCCCATACTCTCTCTCCGTCCCATACTCTCTCTCCGTCCCATACTCTCTCTCCGTCCCATACTCTCTCCGTCCCACTCTCTCCGTCCCATACTCTCTCCGTCCCATACTCTCTCCGTCCCGTACTCTCTCCGTCCGTGTCTCTCTCTACGTCCCATACTCTCTCCGTCCCATACTCTCTCTCCGTACTCTCTCTGTCCCATACTCTCTCTGTCCCATACTCTCTCTGTCCCATACTCTCTCTCTGTCCCATACTCTCTCTGTCCCATACTCTCTCTCCCCATACTCTCTCTGTCCCATACTCTCTCTGTCCCATACTCTCTCTGTCCCATCCCATACTCTCTCTCCCACTCGTCCCATACTCTCTACGTCCCATACTCTCTCTACGTCCCATACTCTCTCTCGTCCCATACTCTCTCTCGTCCCATACTCTCTCTCTACGTCCCATACTCTCTCTCCCATGTCCCATACTCTCTCTGTCCCATACTCTCTCTCCCATGTCCCATACTCTCTCTCTCAGTCCCATACTCTCTACGTCCCATACTCTCTCGTCCCATACTCTCTACGTCCCATACTCTCTCCGTCCCATACTCTCTCTCGTCCCATACTCTCTCCGTCCCATACTCTCTCTACGTCCCATACTCTCTCTACGTCCCATACTCTCTCTGTCCCATACTCTCTCTCCCATACTCTCTCCGTCCCATACTCTCTCTCTCTCTCTGTCCCATACTCTCTACGTCCCATACTCTCTCTCCCATACTCTCTCTACGTCCCATACTCTCTCCGTCCCATACTCTCTCTACGTCCCATACTCTCTCCGTCCCATACTCTCTCTACGTCCCATACTCTCTCCGTCCCATACTCTCTCTGTCCCGTACTCTCTCTACGTCCCGTACTCTCTCTACGTCCCATACTCTCTCTACGTCCCGTACTCTCTACGTCCCGTACTCTCTACGTCCCGTACTCTCTACTCTCTCGTCCCGTACTCTCTCCGTCCCATACTCTCTCCGTCCCGTACTCTCTCCGTCCCGTACTCTCTCCGTCCCGTACTCTCTCCGTCCCATACTCTCTCCGTCCCGTACTCTCTCCGTCCCGTACTCTCTCCGTCCCGTACTCTCTCCGTCCCGTACTCTCTCCGTCCCATACTCTCTCCGTCCCGTACTCTCTCCGTCCCATACTCTCTCCGTCCCATACTCTCTCCGTCCCATACTCTCTCTCCGTCCCATACTCTCTCTGTCCCATACTCTCTCTCTCTGTCCCATACTCTCTCTCTCTGTCCCATACTCTCTCTGTCCCATACTCTCTCCGTCCCATACTCTCTCCGTCCCATACTCTCTACGTCCCATACTCTCTCTACGTCCCATACTCTCTCTACGTCCCATACTCTCTCTACGTCCCATACTCTCTCCGTCCCATACTCTCTCTCCCTGTCCCATACTCTCTCTCCCATACTCTCTCCGTCCCATACTCTCTCTGTCCCATACTCTCTCTCGTCCCATACTCTCTCTCGTCCCATACTCTCTCTCGTCCCATACTCTCTCTCCGTCCCCCATACTCTCTCTCCGTCCCATACTCTCTCTCGTCCCATACTCTCTCTCGTCCCATACTCTCTCCGTCCCATACTCTCTCTGTCCCATACTCTCTCTGTCCCATACTCTCTCTGTCCCATACTCTCTCTGTCCCATACTCTCTCTCCGTCCCATACTCTCTCTCCGTCCCATACTCTCTCCGTCCCATACTCTCTCCGTCCCATACTCTCTCCGTCCCATACTCTCTCTGTCCCATACTCTCTCTGTCCCATACTCTCTCTGTCCCATACTCTCTCTGTCCCATACTCTCTCCGTCCCATACTCTCTCCGTCCCATACTCTCTCTGTCCCATACTCTCTCTCTGTCCCATACTCTCTCTGTCCCATACTCTCTCTGTCCCATACTCTCTCTCCCATACTCCCATACTCTCTCTACGTCCCATACTCTCTCTCATTCGTCCCATACTCTCTCCCCATACTCTCTCTCCGTCCCATACTCTCTCTCACGTCCCATACTCTCTCTGCGTCCCATACTCTCTCTCGTCCCATACTCTCTCTCCGTCCCATACTCTCTCTCGTCCCATACTCTCTCTCAGTCCCATACTCTCTCTGTCCCATACTCTCTCTCTCTCTCCCATACTCTCTCTCTGTCCCATACTCTCTCACGTCCCATACTCTCTCTCGTCCCATACTCTCTCTCCGTCCCATACTCTCTCTACGTCCCATACTCTCTCTCCGTCCCATACTCTCTCTAGGTCCCATACTCTCTCTACGTCCCATACTCTCTCTCCTGTCCCATACTCTCTCTCTGTCCCATACTCTCTCTCGTCCCATACTCTCTAGTCCCATACTCTCTCTCGTCCCATCTCTACTCCTCATCCCATACTCTCTCGTCCCATACTCTCTCGTCCCATACTCTCTCTCGTCCCATACTCTCTCTCGTCCCATACTCTCTCTCAGTCCCATACTCTCTCTCCCATACTCTCTCTGTCCCATACTCTCTCTACGTCCCATACTCTCTCTACGTCCCATACTCTCTCTCGTCCCATACTCTCTCTCTGTCCCATACTCTCTCTGTCCACTCTCTCGTCCCATACTCTCTCTACGTCCCATACTCTCTCTACGTCCCATACTCTCTCTGTCCCATACTCTCTCCGTCCCATACTCTCTCTGTCCCATACTCTCTCTCCGTCCCATACTCTCTCTCCGTCCCATACTCTCTCTCTCTGTCCCATACTCACTCTCTCTGTCCCATACTCTCTCTGTCCCATACTCTCTATGTCCCATACTCTCTCCGTCCCATACTCTCTCACGTCCCATACTCTCTCTCGTCCCATACTCTCTCTACGTCCCATACTCTCTCTCCGTCCCATACTCTCTCTACGTCCCATACTCTCTCTACGTCCCATACTCTCTCTACGTCCCATACTCTCTCTACGTCCCATACTCTCTCTACGTCCCATACTCTCTCTGTCCCATACTCTCTCTCGTCCCATACTCTCTCTCCGTCCCATACTCTCTCTCCGTCCCATACTCTCTCTCAGTCCCATACTCTCTACGTCCCATACTCTCTCTCGTCCCATACTCTCTCTGTCCCATACTCTCTCTGTCCCATACTCTCTCTGTCCCATACTCTCTCTGTCCCATACTCTCTCTGTCCCATACTCTCTCCGTCCCATACTCTCTCCGTCCCATACTCTCTCCGTCCCATACTCTCTCTCTGTCCCATACTCTCTCTCTGTCCCATACTCTCTCTACGTCCCATACTCTCTCGTCCCATACTCTCTCAGTCCCATACTCTCTCTCGTCCCATACTCTCTCTCGTCCCATACTCTCTCTCGTCCCATACTCTCTCTCGTCCCATACTCTCTCTCGTCCCATACTCTCTCTGTCCCATACTCTCTCTCCGTCCCATACTCTCTCTACGTCCCATACTCTCTCTGTCCCATACTCTCTCTCCAGTCCCATACTCTCTCCGTCCCATACTCTCTCCGTCCCATACTCTCTCTCGTCCCATACTCTCTACGTCCCATACTCTCTCTCGTCCCATCTCTACTCCGTCTCTCCAGTCCCATACTCTCTCTCCCGTCCCATACTCTCTCCATCTGTCCCATACTCTCTCTCTCTGTCCCATACTCTCTCTCTCTGTCCCATACTCTCTCCGTCCCATACTCTCTCTGTCCCATACTCTCTCTACGTCCCATACTCTCTCTGTCCCATACTCTCTCTACGTCCCATACTCTCTCTACGTCCCATACTCTCTCTACGTCCCATACTCTCTCTACGTCCCATACTCTCTCTCGTCCCATACTCTCTCTCGTCCCATACTCTCTACGTCCCATACTCTCTACGTCCCATACTCTCTCTCCCATACTCTCTCGTCCCATACTCTCTCTCCCATACTCTCTCGTCCCATACTCTCTCTGTCCCATACTCTCTCTGTCCCATACTCTCTCCGTCCCATACTCTCTCCGTCCCATACTCTCTCCGTCCCATACTCTCTCTGTCCCATACTCTCTCTCTGTCCCATACTCTCTCTCCAGGTCCCATACTCTCTCTCGTCCCATACTCTCTCTCCGTCCCATACTCTCTCTCCGTCCCATACTCTCTCTCGTCCCATACTCTCTCTCTGTCCCATACTCTCTCTGTCCCATACTCTCTCTGTCCCATACTCTCTCTACGTCCCATACTCTCTCTGTCCCATACTCTCTCTGTCCCATACTCTCTCCCATACTCTCTGTCCCATACTCTCTCGTCCCATACTCTCTCCCATACTCTCTCTGTCCCATACTCTCTCTGTCCCATACTCTCTCTGTCCCATACTCTCTCCGTCCCATACTCTCTCTGTCCCATACTCTCTCTGTCCCATACTCTCTCTGTCCCATACTCTCTCTCGTCCCATACTCTCTCCGTCCCATACTCTCTCCGTCCCATACTCTCTCGTCCCATACTCTCTCTACGTCCCATACTCTCTCTGTCCCATACTCTCTCTGTCGTCCCATACTCTCTCTGTCCCATACTCTCTCTCCCATACTCTCTCTACGTCCCATACTCTCTCGTCCCATACTCTCTCCGTCCCATACTCTCTACGTCCCATACTCTCTCTGTCCCATACTCTCTCTGTCCCATACTCTCTCTGTCCCATACTCTCTCTCTCTGTCCCATACTCTCTCCGTCCCATACTCTCTGTCCCATACTCTCTCCCATACTCTCTGTCCCATACTCTCTCTGTCCCATACTCTCTCTGTCCCATACTCTCTCTGTCCCATACTCTCTCCGTCCCATACTCTCTCTGTCCCATACTCTCTCTCCGTCCCATACTCTCTCTCGTCCCATACTCTCTCTCCGTCCCATACTCTCTCTACGTCCCATACTCTCTCCGTCCCATACTCTCTCCGTCCCATACTCTCTCTGTCCCATACTCTCTCTGTCCCATACTCTCTACGTCCCATACTCTCTACGTCCCATACTCTCTCTGTCCCATACTCTCTGTCCTTACCCCATACTCTCTCTGTCCCATACTCTCTCTGTCCCCATACTCTCTCCGTCCCATACTCTCTCTCCCATACTCTCTCTGTCCCATACTCTCTCTGTCCCATACTCTCTCTGTCCCATACTCTCTCCGTCCCATACTCTCTGTCCCATACTCTCTCTCCGTCCCATACTCTCTCTACGTCCCATACTCTCTCTCGTCCCATACTCTCTCTCCCATCCCATACTCTCTCTCTGTCCCATACTCTCTCGTCCCATACTCTCTCTCCCATACTCTCTCTGTCCCATACTCTCTCTCCCTGTCCCATACTCTCTCTCTCTGTCCCATACTCTCTCTACGTCCCATACTCTCTACGTCCCATACTCTCTCCCTACGTCCCATACTCTCTCTCCCACGTCCCATACTCTCTACGTCCCATACTCTCTCTCCCATACTCTCTCTCGTCCCATACTCTCTCTCGTCCCATACTCTCTCTCGTCCCATACTCTCTCTACGTCCCATACTCTCTCCGTCCCATACTCTCTCTCGTCCCATACTCTCTCGTCCTCTCTGTCCCATACTCTCTCGTCCCATCTCTCTCGTCCCATACTCTCTCCGTCCCATACTCTCTCACGTCCCATACTCTCTCGTCCCGTACTCTCTCGTCCCATACTCTCTCTCTACGTCCCCATACTCTCTCGTCCCGTACTCTCTCGTCCCATACTCTCTCTCCCGTACGTCCCATACTCTCTCTGTCCCATACTCTCTCGTCCCATACTCTCTCTCACGTCCCATCTCTCTCCCATGCCCATCCCGTACTCTCTCTCCCCATCTCTCTCTCGTCCCATACTCTCTCTCGTCCCATACTCTCTCAGTCCCATACTCTCTACGTCCCATACTCTCTCCGTCCCATACTCTCTACGTCCCATACTCTCTACGTCCCATACTCTCTACGTCCCATACTCTCTACGTCCCATACTCTCTACGTCCCATACTCTCTACGTCCCATACTCTCTACGTCCCATACTCATAACTACGTCCCATACTCATAACTACAAAGACTGAAATGTGCATGTACTTCTCTGCTTTGGATGAGAAGCCACACTGGTTTTTAACAATCTGGTATTTACACTGATGTGGAAACAGGATGGCTGGAGAAAGCTGGCTAATGGTTTTCAGTGGTCTAAAAGAGACAACTGTTGTGTCCCAGACTTTTGACCAGTGGAATAGGTTACAGTTTGGGACTTGGCCAAGGAAAGGAATTCACTTCAGACTATCCAGTAATGGTTAAAGCCCAGTGAGCTCATTCACCAGTCTATCAGCCAATCTATATCCAGTCCGCGAGGGGGAAATGTAACACAGAGCCCTGAAGACTTCAGCAGTGGTCCAAACGCCTGACTGATATTAAATTCATCATCCAATTACATTTAAGCTAAATCTAATCAATCAAGTGATTTGTGGAATTGGTCAGAGGTTCACCAATTCAATTATTGTTCATTCTTCTAATTTCCTTGTGGTAGGAGTTTCCTCCTGCTTAAACAAACCGTTTATTGATTTAAAATTAATTTGGGTCGTAAATGTCAGCCGAGTAATTTTATTTTGGGCAATGCCGAGGAAAGGGGCGTGAACTACATTACCCATAATGCCTTTAGCCATGACGTTGTTCTCAAGTCCATCCTGCCAGGCATCCAACGGTTGGTTTGTGAACTGCAAAATCCACAAAGAAGAGAGGGAAGCGTCTGCTGCGCCCCTGGGTCGTTTTAAATTAGCCTCTAAAACATCACCGAAAACTTAAAACAACCGCTAGCTATGGCAGAGGGAGACAACAAAAGCGCCAACGTACTCGTAAGTAACGTTATCCCACTTTCGACTTGACAAGCTTTTGTTCCTGAATTTTAGGTAACGTTAATTAACGTCGTAGTGTTGCTTGACAACGGCCTTCGAAATGCGAACAATTTAACCCGCTATGCTGCGAAGGAGGATTAGTGAAAATGAGAACCGTGCCCGACAAAATTAAATCATTAATCTGAGCAAATTAACCAAGCCATACAATACATGGTTTGTTAGACGGCTTTATGTATCATTTTACATGTATCATTTTACATAGGCCGCTAGCAATTAACGTTATGCAGTCTTAATATCGGCCTTATAGCTAACATTATTGCTCGGCTAACTAGCTGTTCTCGCATGATACGGCTAATTAGTGAAAGGTGTTTTTGTAGCTCGCTGTGTTTTATTTGGCTGGCTCGCCAACACAGCGGCTGTCCGTAAGGTTATTTTAAATGTGACACGTTCAGCTGACAGGCCGAGAGAGCCCACGTCTGGCTAATTTGGATCTTGTGACATTTATTTAACATCCCCTTTGAAATGACCAAATGTGCTTTACCTTAACTATTTGATTAGTCACCGAAAGATGACAAATTATATATTTGGTGTAAAAGTTAGAGTAAATAGTCTATAATTAAGCATGGTTAGAGTGACTAGTGTAATTAAGGTAATGAAAACATGGTCAGAAGTGGTCGCTGCTCGGACCGGCGATACATTTGAACGTCGACTGGTAACCTAGATGGTGTAATAACACTGACCTGTTCTAAACGAAATCCGGGAAATACAAAACAAAATTGAGTCTATATATATTAATGAACCTTAAGACTGAATGTCAGTATATACACTTCCCAGACAAAAGTCTTCCAGTTTTCATTGTACAGTCCTGAGGCTAACCTTTCTTAATTAAATGATAATGCCCGAGAAGACTATGTTTGAAGGATATTGGCACTGGTGGTGTTAGGCCCGAGATTAAATCACATTTTATTGGTCACATACACATGGTTAGCAGATGTTACTGCGACGATAGCGAAATGCTTGTAGTCGAGGGCAGGTGGTGTGCCGCAAATCTCCCCCTGTCAGAGTCAAATACTTTCCTTCAAACACCGCCTTCGAGGGCATTTATACTACGGGTTAGGAACATATTCAAATAATGATTGACATGTTTTCATTAACGTTATCTTGATTAATTTATTCATACAATTTCAGCCTTCCACAATGTATAGTCCCGATACAAATAGGTATTTTAACGTCGAAGATTTTTAGCAGGTGGTAATTTGTAATCAGCATTCAGGGTCTGATCCTAAATTTCCATAGAAACGGCCCCTTGCAACATTGATTGATTGGGGTTAGAGGAATAGAAAGCCACTGATCTGGAAGATGAAAATGATGAGGGCATCAGTCATCCAAAGCGCAGAAATGCCTCCTAATGTCACCAACTACAAATGCCGAAATATGGACGAGATGCATCCTAGAGCTGGGCGACGGTCACAACAAACTAACGTTCTCATTTAATCAACACTGTTAAGTACAAGCATATTACATTTGTAATCTTATAGAGAACAATCTAATGATTCATTCTGTGATTCATAATGACATGGGCTAAAGAGAACTACTTACAAGCCCTAAACCAACAATACAGTCTATTACTTGGATGACTGTAGTCTTTGACAATTTTTTTTGGAGGGCCTTCCTCTGACACAGTGTAACAGTATAACTTTAGACCGTCCCCTCGCCCATACCCGGGCGCGAACCAGGGACCCTCTGCACACATCAACAACAGTCACCCTCGAAGCATCGTTACCCATCGCTCCACAAAAGCCACGGCCCTTGCAGAGCAAGGGGAACTACTACTTCAAGGTCTCAGAGAAAGTGACGTCACTGATTGAAACGCTAACTAAGCTAGCCGTTTCACATCCGTTACAACAGCCTAGGATATAGGTCCTGGATGCCAGGAAGCTTAGGCTCCAGTGACGTACTGGGCCGTGCGCGCTACCCTCTGTAGCGCCTTACGGTTGGATGCCAAGCAGTTGCCATACCAGGCGGTGATGCAACCTGTCAGCATGCTCTCGATGGTGCAGCTGTAG
Organism: Oncorhynchus keta; assembly: GCF_023373465.1. NCBI lineage: Eukaryota > Metazoa > Chordata > Actinopteri > Salmoniformes > Salmonidae > Oncorhynchus > Oncorhynchus keta. The sequence goes on along the minus strand of NW_026282083.1, from coordinate 14,991 downwards.
AACTCTTGAGGATCTGGGGACCCATGCCAAATCTTTTCAGTCTCCTGAGGGGGAAAAGGCATTGTTGTGCCCTCTTCAGGACTGTCTTGGTGTGTTTGGACTATGATAGTTTGTTGGTGATGTGGGCACCAAGGAACTTGAAGCTCTCAATCTGCTCCACTACAGCCCCGTTGATGTGAATGGGGGCGTGTTCGGTCCTACTTTTCCTGTAGTCCACGATCAGCTCCTTTGTCATGCTCACATTGAGGGAGAGGTTGTTGTCCTGGCACCACACTGCCAGGTCTCTGACCTCCTCCCTATAGGCTCTCATTGTTGTCGGTGATCAGGCCTGCCACTGTTGTGTCGTTAGCAAACTTAATGGTGGTGCTGGAATCGTGCTTGGCCACGCAGTTGTGGTGAACAGGGAAACCGGGAGGGGACTAAACACGTACCCCTGAGGGGCCCCGTGTTGAGGATCAACGTGGCAGATGTATTGTTGCCTAGCCTTACAACCTGGGGTGGCCTGTCAGGAAGGTCAGGATCCAGTTGCAGAGGGAGGTGTTTAGTCCCAGGGTCCTTATCTTAGTGATGCGCTTCGTGGGCACTATGGTGTTGAGCTGTAGTCAATGAACAAATCAAATTTTATTTGTCACATACACATGATTAGCAGATGTTAATGCGAGTGTTGCGAAATGCTTGTGCTTCTAGTTCTGACAATGCAGTAATGTCCAACCTAACAATTTCACCCTTATACACACAAGTATAAAGGAATGAATAAGAATATGTACATAAAAAATATATATATATGAATGAGTGATGGTATAGAGTGGCATAGGCAAGATGCAGTAGATGGTATAGAGTACAGTATATACATATGAGATGAGTAATGTAGGGTATGTAAACATTATATGAAGTGGCATTGTTTAAAGTGGCTAGTGATACATTTCTTACATCAATTTTTCCATTATTAAAGTGGCTGGAGTTGAGTCAGTATGTTGGCAGCAGCCACTCAATGTTAGTGGTGGCTGTTTACCAGTCTAATGGCCTTGAGATAGAAGCTGTTTTCAGTCTCTCGGTCCCAGCTTTGATGCACCTGTACTGCCCTCGCCTTCTGGATGATAGCGGGGTGAACAGGCAGTGGCTCGGGTGGTTTATGTCCTTGATGATCTTTATGGCCTTTCTGTGACATCGGGTGGTGTAGGTGTCCTGGAGGGCAGTTAGTTTGCCCCCGGTGATGCGTTGTGCAGACCTCACTACCCTCTGGAGAGCCTTACGGATATGGGTGGAGCAGTTGCCGTACCAGGCGGTGATACAGCCCGACAGGATGCTCTCGATTGTGCATCTGTAGAAGTTTGAGTGTTTTTGGTGACAATCCAAATTTCTTCAGCCTCCTGAAGTTGAAGAGGCGCTGCTGTGCCTTCTTCACCACACTGTCTGTGTGGTTGGACCATTTCACTTTGTCCGTGATGTGTTTGCCGAGGAACTTATAACTTTCTTCCTTTCCACTACTGTCCCGTCGGTGTGGATAGGCGGTGCTCCCTCTGCTGTTTCCTGAAGTCCACAATCATCTCCTTTGTTTTGTTGACGTTGAGTGTGAGGTTATTTTCCTGACACCACACTCCGAGGGCCCTCACCTCCTCCCTGTAGGCTGTCTCGTTGTTGGTAATGAAGCCTACCACTGTAGTGTCGTCTGCAGACTTGATGATTGAGTTGGAGGCGTGCATGGCCACTCTGTCGTGGGTGAACAGGGAGTACAGGAGGGGGCTGAGAACGCACCCTTGTGGGGCCCCTGTGTTGAGTATCAGCGGGGAGTATCAGCGGGGTGGAGATGTTGTTACCTACCCTCACCACCTGGGGGCGGCCCGCCAGGGTCTCGAGCTTGATGACGAATTTGGAGGGTACTATGGCGTTAAATGCTGATCTGTATTCGATAAACAGCATTCTCACATAGGTGTTCCTTTTTGTCCAGATGTGAAAAGGCAGTGTGGAGTGCCATCATCTGTGGATCTGTTGTGGTGTTATGTGAATTGTGGGTCTTGGGTTTCTGGGATGACGGTGTTGTGAGCCTTGACCAGCCTTTCAAAGCACTTCATGGCAACCTACATGAGCGCTACGGGGTGGTAGTCATTTAGGCAGGTAACCTTCGCTTTCTTGGGCACAGGTACTATGGTGGTCTGCTTGAAACGTGTCGCTATTACAGACTCGGGCAGGGAGGGTTGAAAATGTCAGTGAAGACACTTGTCAATTGGTCCTTGCATCCTCTGAGTACACACGTCCTGGTAATCCGTCTGGCCTTGTGAAGGTTGACCTGTTTTATAGGTCTTGCTCACATCGGCTACGGGAGAGAGAGCGTGATCACAGTCGTAGCACCCGCTTGAATTTATCTGTATTTCACTACATTCTCGAGCAGTGGTTCCCAAACTGAAACTCGGTTAGGTTAATCTGGTTAATCAGGTTAATCTGGACTGTTTTGAAATTGGGTAGTGCATCAGTTTTTCTATTGTCAGTCATTGCATTTCTTAGAGATATTTATTTTATAACCTTTATTTAACTAGGCATGTCAGTTAAAGAACAAATTCTTGTTTACAATGACAGCCTACTGGGAACAGTGGGGTTAACTGCCTTGTTCAGGGGCAGAACGACAGAGTTTTACCTTGTCAGCTCGGGGATTCGATCCAGCAACGTTTCAGTTACTGGCCCAACACTCTAACTACTAGGCTACCTGCCGCTTATTACTAATGTCCTTTTTTTTGGTTATAGCTTTTGTGTTAATGTTATTCACTCAAATATCACATGAATAAACATTAGCCATGGCTAAATGTATGGAAGTGAAAGAAAATTGGCTTCAAAACTGAATTTTCTCAGTACACCAAGATTTTTTTTGTAGAACTGCAGGAAATATGCTTTTTAAAACGGCAAAAATTAGTTGTCTAGCAACAAGAGGGGTGTAAACAGTTTGTGGCCATAGAAATAGATATGCAGGGGGGTGCTCCCCAATGATTGCAAGGGGAGCCTGAGTGGGAGAAGGTTTAGGAACCGCTGTTCTAGAACAGTGATGGAACACTAGAATCTGGTTGACACGGTCTTCTGTTAAATCGTGCTTTGTCAGCTTAACGACAGCTCTCAGATGTGGCAGTCAGGCCTCGTCTATCGTTGATTACATTCAACCACCGAACAAACCTACAGAGGATCAACTGACAACTAGGATGGATCACGATGATGATCTGTGTGGCAAAACTAGTCTGTAACGTTAATAGCTATGCCTTTTCCTGGCTGGCTGTGGGTCATGAGACGACATGGTGTTTAGTGCCACTTGGAATAGAGATGTCTGTATGAAAGACGGGTCTTTGTGGTGTCAGCACAACGTGGGATTATTTCACTTCCCAGACCATTCACAATGACACCTCTGTTTTCCTCAACCCTTCGGCCCTGTGGCTCTGCTCAGCCGCCAACTGATAGTAGTAGAGGGATGTTTGGAAGTCAGCAGGGCTTAAGGTATTAGCAAACCATTAAACAGTGGTATTTCTGTGGTGCAGTCCGATGCGTCAAAATGGCACCCTAGTCCCTATAGTGCACTTCATTGACCAGAGTCCTATAGGGTGCCATTTGGGACTCAGCCTAGCTCCTTAGATGAACAGGCTAAACTGTTAACTATATGTGAATTGGAGTTCAGCATTGTCTGGACTGAGAGTTAGATGGCTTTTCTTCTGAGTGCACCAGTGCATCTTGAGTCCTTGTCAACCTGACCCGTTATCATTTACATTACATTTACATTTAAGTCATTTAGCAGACGCTCTTATCCAGAGCGACTTACAAATTGGTGCATACACCTTATGACAACCAGTGGAACAGCCACTTGCATCTAAATCTTGTTGGGGGGGAGAAGGGGGTGAGAAGGATTACTTACCCTTACTTACCCTATCCTAGGTATTCCTTGAAGAGGTGGGGTTTCAGGTGTCTCCGGAAGGTGGTGATTGACTCCGCTGTCCTGGCGTCGTGAGGGAGTTTGTTCCACCATTGGGGGCCAGAGCAGCGAACAGTTTTGACTGGGCTGAGCGGGAACTGTACTTCCTCAGTGGTAGGGAGGCGAGCAGGCCAGAGGTGGATGAACGCAGTGCCCTTGTTTGGGTGTAGGGCCTGATCAGAGCCTGGAGGTACTGAGGTGCCGTTCCCCCTCACAGCTCCGTGGCGAGCACCATGGTCTTGTAGCGGATGCGAGCTTCAACTGGAAGCCAGTGGAGAGAGCGGAGGAGCGGGGTGACGTGAGAGAACTTGGGAAGGTTGAACACCAGACGGGCTGCGGCGTTCTGGATGAGTTGTAGGGTTTAATGGCACAGGCAGGGAGCCCAGCCAACAGCGAGTTGCAGTAATCAAGACGGGAGATGACAAGTGCCTGGATTAGGACCTGCGCCGCTTCCTGTGTGAGGCAGGGTCGTACTCTGGGATGTTGTAGAGCATGAACCTACAGGAACGGGACACCGCCTTGATGTTAGTTGAGAACGTCAGGGTGTTGTCCAGGATCACGCCAAGTTCTTAGCGCTCTGGGAGGAGGACACAATGGAGTTGTCAACCGTGATGGCGAGATCATGGAACGGGCAGTCCTTCCCGGGAGGAAGAGGAGCTCCGTCTTGCTGAGGTTCAGCTTGAGGTGGTGATCCGTCATCCACACTGATATGTCTGCCAGACATGCAGAGATGCGATTCGCCACCTGGTCATCAGAAGGGGGAAAGGAGAAGATTAATTGTGTGTCGTCTGCATAGCAATGATAGGAGAGACCATGTGAGGTTATGACAGAGCCAAGTGACTTGGTGTATAGCGAGAATAAGAGAGGGCCTAGAACAGAGCCCTGGGGGACACCAGTGGTGAGAGCGCGTGGTGAGGAGACAGATTCTCGCCACGCCACCTGGTAGGAGCGACCTGTCAGGTAGGACGCAATCCAAGCGTGGGCCGCGCCGGAGATGCCCAACTCGGAGAGGGTGGAGAGGAGGATCTGATGGTTCACAGTATCGAAGGCAGCCGATAGGTCTAGAAGGATGAGAGCAGAGGAGAGAGAGTTAGCTTTAGCAGTGCGGAGCGCCTCCGTGATACAGAGAAGAGCAGTCTCAGTTGAATGACTAGTCTTGAAACCTGACTGATTTGGATCAAGAAGGTCATTCTGAGAGAGATAGCGGTAGAGCTGGCCAAGGACGGCACGCTCAAGAGTTTTGGAGAGAAAAGAGAGAAGGGATACTGGTCTGTAGTTGTTGACATCGGAGGGATCGAGTGTAGGTTTTTTCAGAAGGGGTGCAACTCTCGCTCTCTTGAAGACGGGAGGGACGTAGCCAGCGGTCAGGGATGAGTTGATGAGCGAGGTGAGGTAAGGGAGAAGGTCTCCGGAAATGGTCTGGAGAAGAGAGGAGGGGATAGGGTCAAGCGGGCAGGTTGTTGGGCGGCCGGCCGTCACAAGACGCGAGATTTCATCTGGAGAGAGAGGGGGAGAAAGAGGTCAGAGCATAGGGTAGGGCAGTGTGAGCAGAACCAGCAGTGTCGTTTGACTTAGCAAACGAGGATCGGATGTCATCACCTTCTTTCAAAATGGTTGACGAAGTCATCTGCAGAGAGGGAGGAGGGAGGGGGAGGATTCAGGAGGGAGGAGAAGGTGGCAAAGAGCTTCCTAGGGTTAGAGGCAGATGCTTGGAATTTAGAATGGTAGAAAGTGGCTTTAGCAGCAGAGACAGAGGAGGAAAATGTAGAGAGGAGGGAGTGAAAGGATGCCAGGTCCGCAGGGAGGCGAGTTTTCCTCCATTTCCGCTCGGCTGCCCGGAGCCCTGTTCTGTGAGCTCGCAATGAGTCGTCGAGCCACGGAGCGGGAGGGGAGGACCGAGCCGGCCTGGAGGATAGGGGACATAGGGAGTCAAAGGATGCAGTAAGGGAGGAGAGGAGGGTTGAGGAGGCAGAATCAGGAGATAGGTTTGAGCAGAGGGAAGAGAAGATAGGATGGAAGAGGAGAGAGTAGCAGGGGAGAGAGAGCGAAGGTTGGGACGGCGCGATACCATCCGAGTAGGGGCAGTGTGGGAAGTGTTGGATGAGAGCGAGAGGGAAAAGGATACAAGGTAGTGGTCGGAGACTTGGAGGGGAGTTGCAATGAGGTTAGTGGAAGAACAGCATCTAGTAAAGATGAGGTCAAGCGTATTGCCTGCCTTGTGAGTAGGGGGAAGGTGAGAGGGTGAGGTCAAAGAGGAGAGGAGTGGAAAGAAGGAGGCAGAGAGGAATGAGTCAAAGGTAGACGTGGGGAGGTTAAAGTCGCCCAGAACTGTGAGAGGTGAGCCGTCCTCAGGAAAGGAGCTTATCAAGGCATCAAGCTCATTGATGAACTCTCCGAGGGAACCTGGAGGGCGATAAATGATAAGGATGTTAAGCTTGAAAGGGCTGGTAACTGTGACAGCATGGAATTCAAAGGAGGCAATAGACAGATGGGTAAGGGGAGAGAGAGAGAAAGACCACTTGGGAGAGATGAGGATCCCGGTGCCACCACCCCGCTGACCAGAAGCTCTCGGGGTGTGCGAGAACACGTGGGCGGACGAGGAGAGAGCAGTAGGAGTAGCAGTGTTATCTGTGGTGATCCATGTTTCCGTCAGTGCCAAGAAGTCAAGGGACTGGAGGGAGGCATAGGCTGAGATGAACTCTGCCTTGTTGGCCGCAGATTGGCAGTTCCAGAGGCTACCAGAGACCTGGAACTCCACGTGGGTCGTACGCGCTGGGACCACCAGGTTAGGGTGGTCGCGGCCACGCGGTGTGGAGCGTTTGTATGGTCTGTGCAGAGAGGAGAGAACAGGGATAGACAGACACATAGTTGACAGGCTACAGAAAAGGCTACGCTAATGCAAGGAAATTGGAATGACAAGCGGTTCTACACGCCTCGAATGTTCAGAAAGTTAAGCTTACGTAGCAAGAATCTTATTGACTAAAATGATTAAAATGATACAGTACTGCTAAAGTAGGCTAGCTGGCAGTAGCTGCGTTGTTGACACTACACTAATCAAGTCGTTCCGTTATCAGGCTGCGTTTTCACACACCTTGGGGGACTACTGCCGTGGCCTATTTATTGCCTTACCTCTTTACTCCATTTGCACACACTGTACGTGTGATCGCCTGTTGTGTTATTGACTGTACGCTTGTTTATTCCATGTGTAAATCTGTGTTGTTCTTGTCGCACTGCTATGCTTTATCTTGGCCAGGTCGCAGTTGTAAATGAGAACTTGTTCTCAACTGGCCTACCTGGTTAAATAAAGGTGAATTAAAAATGAATCGGACTGGTCAAATTGATACTTTGCCATTTTGGGAGCTGGGGATTTGTGTATGTATTTAAACAACGCCTAAAACCTGACTCTGCAATAGACTAGTGTTAACACCTGACTCTGCAATAGACTAGTGTTAACACCTGACTCTGCAATAGACTAGTGTTAACACCTGACTCTGCAATAGACTAGCCCTGTCCAGGAGGTTAATACCTGGCTCTGCAATAGACTAGTGTTAACACCTGGCTCTGCAATAGACTAGCGTCCTGTCCAGGAGGTTAATACCTGACTCTGCAATAGACTAGTGTTAACACCTGACTCTGCAATAGACTAGTGTTAACACCTGACTCTGCAATAGACTAGTGTTAACACCTGACTCTACAATAGACTAGTGTTAACACCTGACTCTGCAATAGACTAGCGTCCTGTCCAGGAGGTTAATACCTGGCTCTGCAATAGACTAGTGTTAACACCTGGCTCTGCAATAGACTAGCGTCCTGTCCAGGAGGTTAATACTTGGCTCTGCAATAGACTAGTGTTAACACCTGGCTCTGCAATAGACTAGCGTCCTGTCCACGAGGTTAACACCTGGCTCTGCAATAGACTAGTGTCAAATCAAATCAAATCAAATTTATTTATATAGCCCTTCGTACATCAGCTGATATCTCAAAGTGCTGTACAGAAACCCAGCCTAAAACCCCAAACAGCAAACAATGCAGGTGTAAAAGCACGGTGGCTAGGAAAACTCCCTAGAAAGGCCAAAACCTAGGAAGAAACCTAGAGAGGAACCGGGCTATGTGGGGTGGCCAGTCCTCTTCTGGCTGTGCCGGGTAGAGATTATAACAGAACATGACCAAGATGTTCAAATGTTCATAAATGACCAGCATGGTCGAATAATAATAAGGCAGAACAGTTGAAACTGGAGCAGCAGCACAGTCAGGTGGACTGGGGACAGCAAGGGAGCCTTCATGTCAGGTAGTCCTGGGGCACGGTCCTAGGGCTCAGGTCAGTTGAAACTGGAGCAGGAGCATGGCCAGGTGGACTGGGGACAGCAAGGAGTCCTCATGTCAGGTAGTCCTGGGACATGGTCCTAGGGCTCAGGTCCTCCGAGAGAGAGAAAGAAAGAGAGAAGGAGAGAATTAGAGAACGCACACTTAGATTCACACAGGACACCGAATAGGACAGGAGAAGTACTCCAGATATAACAAACTGACCCTAGCCCCCGACACATAAACTACTGCAGCATAAATACTGGAGGCTGAGACAGGAGGGGTCAGGAGACACTGTGGCCCCATCCGAGGACACCCCGGACAGGGCCAAACAGGAAGGATATAACCCCACCCACTTTGCCAAAGCACATCCCCCACACCACTAGAGGGATATCTTCAACCACCAACTTAGCATCCTGAGACAAGGCCGAGTATAGCCCACAAAGATCTCCGCCACGGTACAACCCAAGGAGGGGGGCAACCCAGACAGGCCGACCACAACAGTGAATCAACCCACCCAGGTGACGCACCCCCAGGGACGGCACGAGAGAGCCCCAGCAAGCCAGTGACTCAGCCCCCGTCCTGTCCACGAGGTTAACACCTGGCTCTACAATAGACTAGTGTTAACACCTGGCTCTGCAATAGACTAGCGTTAACACCTGGCTCTGCAATAGACTAGCGTCCTGTCCACGAGGTTAACACCTGGCTCTGCAATAGACTAGCGTCCTGTCCACGAGGTTAACACCTGGCTCTGCAATAGACTAGTGTCCTGTCCAAGAGGTTAACACCTGGCTCTGCAATAGACTAGCGTCCTGTCCACGAGGTTAACACCTGGCTCTGCAATAGACTAGCGTCCTGTCCAGGAGGTTAACACCTGGCTCTGCAATAGACTAGCGTCCTGTCCAGGAGGTTAATACCTGGCTCTACAATAGACTAGTGTTAACACCTGGCTCTGCAATAGACTAGCGTTAACACCTGACTCTACAATAGACTAGTGTTAACACCTGGCTCTGCAATAGACTAGCGTTAACACCTGACTCTACAATAGACTAGTGTTAACACCTGGCTCTGCAATAGACTAGCGTCCTGTCCAAGAGGTTAACACCTGGCTCTGCAATAGACTAGCGTCCTGTCCACGAGGTTAACACCTGGCTCTGCAATAGACTAGCGTCCTGTCCACGAGGTTAACACCTGGCTCTACAATAGACTAGTGTTAACACCTGACTCTGCAATAGACTAGTGTTAACACCTGACTCTGCAATAGACTAGTGTTAACACCTGACTCTGCAATAGACTAGTGTTAACACCTGACTCTGCAATAGACTAGTGTTAACACCTGACTCTGCAATAGACTAGTGTTAACACCTGACTCTGCAATAGACTAGTGTTAACACCTGACTCTGCAATAGACTAGTGTTAACACCTGACTCTGCAATAGACTAGTGTTAACACCTGACTCTGCAATAGACTAGTGTTAACACCTGACTCTGCAATAGACTAGTGTTAACACCTGACTCTGCAATAGACTAGTGTTAATACCTGGCTCTGCAATAGACTAGTGTTAATACCTGGCTCTGCAATAGACTAGTGTTAATACCTGGCTCTGCAATAGACTAGCGTTAACACCTGGCTCTGCAATAGACTAGCGTTAACACCTGGCTCTACAATAGACTAGCGTTAACACCTGGCTCTGCAATAGACTAGTGTTAACACCTGGCTCTGCAATAGACTAGTGTTAACACCTGACTCTGCAATAGACTAGTGTTAACACCTGACTCTACAATAGACTAGTGTTAATACCTGGCTCTGCAATAGACTAGTGTTAACACCTGACTCTACAATAGACTAGTGTTAATACCTGACTCTGCAATAGACTAGTGTTAACACCTGACTCTGCAATAGACTAGTGTTAACACCTGACTCTGCAATAGACTAGTGTTAACACCTGACTCTACAATAGACTAGTGTTAATACCTGACTCTGCAATAGACTAGTGTTAACACCTGACTCTGCAATAGACTAGTGTTAACACCTGACTCTGCAATAGACTAGTGTTAACACCTGACTCTGCAATAGACTAGTGTTAACACCTGGCTCTACAATAGACTAGCGTTAACACCTGACTCTGCAATAGACTAGTGTTAACACCTGACTCTGCAATAGACTAGTGTTAACACCTGACTCTGCAATAGACTAGTGTTAACACCTGACTCTGCAATAGACTAGTGTTAACACCTGACTCTGCAATAGACTAGTGTTAACACCTGGCTCTGCAATAGACTAGTGTTAACACCTGACTCTGCAATAGACTAGTGTTAACACCTGACTCTGCAATAGACTAGTGTTAACACCTGGCTCTGCAATAGACTAGTGTTAACACCTGGCTCTGCAATAGACTAGTGTTAACACCTGGCTCTGCAATAGACTAGTGTTAACACCTGACTCTGCAATAGACTAGTGTTAACACCTGACTCTGCAATAGACTAGCGTTAACACCTGGCTCTGCAATAGACTAGTGTTAACACCTGACTCTGCAATAGACTAGTGTTAACACCTGACTCTGCAATAGACTAGTGTTAACACCTGACTCTGCAATAGACTAGTGTTAACACCTGACTCTGCAATAGACTAGTGTTAACACCTGACTCTGCAATAGACTAGCGTTAACACCTGACTCTGCAATAGACTAGTGTTAACACCTGACTCTGCAATAGACTAGTGTTAACACCTGACTCTGCAATAGACTAGTGTTAACACCTGACTCTGCAATAGACTAGTGTTAACACCTGACTCTGCAATAGACTAGTGTTAACACCTGGCTCTGCAATAGACTAGTGTTAACACCTGACTCTGCAATAGACTAGTGTTAACACCTGACTCTGCAATAGACTAGTGTTAACACCTGACTCTGCAATAGACTAGTGTTAACACCTGACTCTGCAATAGACTAGTGTTAACACCTGACTCTACAATAGACTAGTGTTAACACCTGACTCTGCAATAGACTAGTGTTAACACCTGGCTCTGCAATAGACTAGTGTTAATACCTGGCTCTGCAATAGACTAGTGTTAACACCTGACTCTGCAATAGACTAGTGTTAACACCTGGCTCTGCAATAGACTAGTGTTAACACCTGACTCTACAATAGACTAGTGTTAACACCTGACTCTGCAATAGACTAGCGTCCTGTCCAGGAGGTTAATACCTGGCTCTGCAATAGACTAGTGTTAACACCTGGCTCTGCAATAGACTAGCGTCCTGTCCAGGAGGTTAATACCTGGCTCTGCAATAGACTAGTGTTAACACCTGGCTCTGCAATAGACTAGCGTCCTGTCCAGGAGGTTAATACCTGACTCTGCAATAGACTAGTGTTAACACCTGGCTCTGCAATAGACTAGTGTTAACACCTGACTCTGCAATAGACTAGTGTTAACACCTGACTCTGCAATAGACTAGTGTTAACACCTGGCTCTACAATAGACTAGTGTTAACACCTGACTCTACAATAGACTAGTGTTAACACCTGACTCTGCAATAGACTAGCGTCCTGTCCAGGAGGTTAATACCTGGCTCTGCAATAGACTAGTGTTAACACCTGGCTCTGCAATAGACTAGCGTCCTGTCCAGGAGGTTAACACCTGGCTCTGCAATAGACTAGCGTCCTGTCCAGGAGGTTAATACCTGGCTCTGCAATAGACTAGTGTTAACACCTGACTCTGCAATAGACTAGTGTTAACACCTGACTCTGCAATAGACTAGTGTTAACACCTGACTCTGCAATAGACTAGTGTTAACACCTGACTCTGCAATAGACTAGTGTTAACACCTGGCTCTACAATAGACTAGCGTTAACACCTGGCTCTGCAATAGACTCGTGTCCTGTCCAAGAGGTTAACACCTGGCTCTGCAATAGACTAGCGTTAACACCTGACTCTGCAATAGACTAGTGTTAATACCTGGCTCTGCAATAGACTAGTGTTAACACCTGGCTCTGCAATAGACTAGTGTTAACACCTGACTCTGCAATAGACTAGTGTTAACACCTGACTCTGCAATAGACTAGTGTTAACACCTGACTCTGCAATAGACTAGTGTTAACACCTGACTCTGCAATAGACTAGCGTTAACACCTGACTCTGCAATAGACTAGCGTTAACACCTGACTCTGCAATAGACTAGTGTTAACACCTGACTCTGCAATAGACTAGCGTTAACACCTGACTCTGCAATAGACTAGCGTTAACACCTGACTCTGCAATAGACTAGTGTTAACACCTGACTCTGCAATAGACTAGTGTTAACACCTGACTCTGCACAGACTAGTGTTAACACCTGACTCTGCAATAGACTAGTGTTAACACCTGACTCTGCAATAGACTAGTGTTAACACCTGACTCTGCAATAGACTAGTGTTAACACCTGGCTCTACAATAGACTAGCGTTAACACCTGGCTCTGCAATAGACTCGTGTCCTGTCCAAGAGGTTAACACCTGGCTCTGCAATAGACTAGCGTTAACACCTGGCTCTGCAATAGACTAGTGTTAACACCTGACTCTGCAATAGACTAGTGTTAACACTGACTCTGCAATAGACTAGTGTTAACACCTGACTCTGCAATAGACTAGTGTTAACACCTGACTCTGCAATAGACTAGTGTTAACACCTGACTCTGCAATAGACTAGTGTTAACACCTGGCTCTGCAATAGACTAGTGTTAACACCTGACTCTACAATAGACTAGTGTTAACACCTGGCTCTGCAATAGACTAGTGTTAACACCTGACTCTGCAATAGACTAGTGTTAATACCTGACTCTGCAATAGACTAGTGTTAACACCTGGCTCTGCAATAGACTAGTGTTAACACCTGACTGCAATAGACTAGTGTTAACACCTGACTCTGCAATAGACTAGTGTTAACACCTGACTGCAATAGACTAGTGTTAACACCTGACTCTGCAATAGACTAGTGTTAATACCTGACTCTGCAATAGACTAGTGTTAACACCTGACTCTGCAATAGACTAGTGTTAACACCTGACTCTGCAATAGACTAGCGTCCTGTCCAGGAGGTTAACACCTGACTCTGCAATAGACTAGCGTTAACACCTGGCTCTACAATAGACTAGCGTCCTGTCCAGGAGGTTAACACCTGGCTCTACAATAGACTAGAAGGCCCTGTCCAGGAGGTTAACACCTGGCTCTACAATAGACTAGCGTTAACACCTGACTGCAATAGACTAGCGTTAACACCTGACTGCAATAGACTAGCGTTAACACCTGACTGCAATAGACTAGCGTTAACACCTGGCTCTGCAATAGACTAGCGTTAACACCTGGCTCTGCAATAGACTAGCGTCCTGTCCAGGAGGTGTACTGGTAGATCAATCTACCTCACTCTTCAGAAACAGGAGATGGGCTCCTGTCTCATGGACCCTTCTGGCTCGTCCCAAGGCTACTTCCTAACCTCTGTCTCTGGCGTGTGTCTCGTCGGTGTCTGTGTTCCAGGCCCAGGAGACGGCCCAGCTGATGAGCAGCTGCAGGGCTGGGGAGAGGTGATCCTGGCTGGGGACCAGGTCCTTCGTTGGAAGAAACCATGGTTCCCTGGAGCCCTGATGGCAGCCACCACACTGGTCTTTATGTGAGTAGTACTCACACACACGTTACACACAGCTGTCCTGTCACACACTCACACACACACACGATACACACAGCTGTCCTGTCACACTCTCACACATGCTCTCACACACAGCTGTCCTGTCACGCTCTCACACACAGCTGTCCTGTCACGCCTCACACACAGCTGTCCTGTCATGCTCTCACACACAGCTGTCCTGTCATGCTCTCACACACAGCTGTCCTGTCATGCTCTCACACACAGCTGTCCTGTCACGCCTCACACACAGCTGTCCTGTCACGCTCTCACACACAGCTGTCCTGTCATGCTCTCACACACAGCTGTCCTGTCACGCTCTCACACACAGCTGTCCTGTCATGCTCTCACACAGCTGTCCTGTCACGCCTCACACACAGCTATCCTGTCACGCTCTCTCACACACAGCTGTCCTGTCATGCTCTCACACACAGCTGTCCTGTCACGCTCTCACACACAGCTGTCCTGTCACGCCTCACACAGCTGTCCTGTCACGCTCTCACACACAGCTGTCCTGTCACGCCTCACACACAGCTGTCCTGTCACGCTCTCACACACAGCTATCCTGTCACGCTCTCACACACAGCTGTCCTGTCACGCCCTCACACACAGCTGTTCTGTCACGCTCTCACACCTGGCCTCGCCTCACACACAGCTATCCTGTCACGCCCCTCACACACAGCTGTCCTGTCACGCCCTCACACACAGCTGTCCTGTCACGCTCTCACACACAGCTGTTCTGTCACGCCTCACACCTGGCCTCGCCACACACACACACCAGGGCTTGACATTCAGGTAAATTTGCCAGTAGCACACCGGGCCAGTACCAAGTGACGACTCCAGGCTCGTGGGCGAGATCACAGGAGAGAGTTATTTAGGCAGAATTTTAATCATGGGTAATCACAATCAGCATGGTGGCTCCAGCAGGTGGTTACAGTCAGCGTTATCACAGAACACCACACAGAGAGAAGAGACAGGCACGCCCACAAAAGACTGAGTTTAGTTAAGTAGCCTGGTATGAGGCGGCTTGTTGACCGAATTATTATTATTATTATTAGGCCTACCCTTTATGCATTTGGATGGCTGATGCGG